>NC_053489.1:6467703-6767703 GCF_905171775.1 Rana temporaria | reverse complement strand
CATTTAGTTTGGCAAAAAAAGATTTTGGGATCCACATGGGAGAGTGACGCAGGAAATAAAGAAGCACCGGTAAGAACTTCATTTTAAGTAAACTGATTCTGCCTATTAATGAGAGAGGCAACTTTTTCCAGGCCTGTATCCTCTGTTTCAGGGACTCCACTACCGGAAGGAGATTCAGGGGCATGTAATCAGATATGTTGGCGGTGATTTTCACCCCTAGGTAAGTAAGAGAAGAGACCCAGATTAACGGTAATGTGTCATCCCTCTGTAACTGGGCCTCCGGGCCCAGAGGAAGGATAGACGACTTGCCCCAATTCACACGCAATCCCGAAAAAGAGGCAAATCTGTCCAGGATCCGCAAAGCCGCCTTAAGCGACGACCCCGGATCCCGGAGAAACAGGAGCAAGTCGTCTGCATAAAGCGCCACAGATTCCGTAATGGAGCCAACCTTAATTCCTCCCACCTCTTCCGAACGCCTGAGGGCCCTAGCAATGGGTTCCATCATTAAGGCAAAAAGGAACGGGGAAAGGGGACACCCCTGCCTCGTGCCCCTGCCTATTGTAAAAAAAGAGGACACCCTGAAACCCAACCGGACAGCCGTCCGCGGGTCAGTGTACAGAAGTCGAATCCATTGGCGGAAACCAGGGCCGAAACCCATTCCCTCCAATACTGCATGCATGTATTGCCAATCAACCGAATCGAATGCTTTTTCTATGTCAATGGAGACAATCACTTTGGCTAAACAGTCAGCATTATCCAGTTGAATATGCGTGAATAGCCTCCTTAAATTTGTGTCCGTTGACATGCCAGGCATGAAACCCGTTTGATCAATATCTACTATAGACGCTATAACCTTCGCTAATCTCGAAGCCAAAACCTTAGTTAGGATTTTTAAATCCATATTTAGTAACGCTATAGGGCGATAGGAGGAACAAGCCAGTGGATCCTTGCCCGGTTTCAGGAGGAGCACCATGTAGGCCTCCCTCATAGAGTCCGGTAAGGGCTCCCTTCTCCCAGCAGTGATTGAAGAGCTTATTTAGTCTAGGTGCTAGGTGTGCGCCATACGTCCTGTAAAAGTCCGCCGGGAACCCGTCCGGGCCCGGCGCCTTATGCGGAGGGAAAGCCTGAATCGCTGCCTCTATCTCTAACACCGAGATAGGTTCGTCCAAGGATACCGCATCAGAATCCGACAGACGCGGTAGCGCCACATCCTGCAACAACTCGTCCAAGTTAGACGAGCTGTACGCCGGAATGGGCGAGTATAAGGCCGCATAATAATCCACAAACTCCCCCAGGATTTTCTCAGGATCAGGTCCCCTCCCCTACCTCTCACCACAGGTACACTAACCATTGTTTTTTGTTCTGCCGCCAAGTTGGCCAAAAGCTTACCATTTTTATCCCCTTCTGCAAAGACATTTTCAACCCTTTTCCTAACCTCGGTGTGTGCCAGGTTCGAAAAATGCAAGGTGAGCGAGCGTCTAGCCTCCAGCAGGGAAACATATGAGGCCTCCGAGGGAGAGTCTGCATGTGTTTTAGCACTCTCCCGCTCATTGGCCATCAAGATTTCCCCCTCTTGATTATGATCCTTCCTGGCTGATTTTATGGCCGATATACACTCACCCCTCGTCACTGCCTTGAAGGCATCCCAGACCACTGAGGGTTCAGCCGAGCCCTCATTGGACTCCCAGTAGGTAGCTATGGACTTACTCAGGTGATCCGACACTTGGTCCTCCCCTAACCACCCCGGGGACAGTCTCCAGCTCCCCCTAGTACCACCCTCCGGGAATGCCAAGGTGGCCAGGAGCGGGTTGTGATCAGAGGGGCCCCCTGACAAATATTCCATTGCATACACATGTTGTAGGGCAAAGCAATTACCAAACGCTAGGTCTATTCTTGCAGAGGATCTGTGGGTAGTGGATAGATGGGAGTATGAAATGACACCGGGGTGTTTCCATCTCCACAACTCAGTCAGACCCGCCATCGCCGCCCAGGAGCTGAGATCCCCCGACGCCAGCCTAGCAGCATTGGAGGAGTCCAGGACCGAGTCAAGAATAGCGTTATAATCCCCCATAATAAGCATCGGCAGGTGCAAGTGTGGGGCCAACGTCACCAATAGGTCATGCAATAATTGTACTTGAAAAGGAGGAGGCAAGTATACATTCACCAACAGGAGTTTGTGCGTGGGTATCTCCAAAAGGACTGCCACATATCGACCCCTCGGGTCCGTAAACACCTGGTGGATTACACAGGAGAGAGCCTTGCTAACCAGGAGGGAAACCCCCCTTGAATATGTGGAGTAGGTGGAGTGAACCGCCTTCTGCACCCACTGCCTGCGTAGGGCTAATATCCTACTCCCTTCCAAATGTGTCTCCTGGAGGAGGACGATATGTGGTCTGACCTGTTTGAGGTATTGAAACATAGCCGCCCTCTTAAATTTGTTATTTAAACCCCTGACATTCCAGGACAAAATCTTAATACGACTATCCATAATCTAAGTTAGACGCACAATATTAGGGTCTCCGTATTGAAACAACTATGCAAGAATAGACAAGTAGGAATGTCCCATGTAAAAGTGAAATAAAACAGTTCAAGTCCCAAGGTGAGTTGTGAGAGTAAAACCCATGGTGTTGGTCAAACAAAACCTCCCCCCCTGCTGTTATACCAGAAACCCCATTAAACAAAAAAAAACAAAAAACTGTCCGGTATGCAGCTTGAACCCCGTAACAAACAAACCAGGTAGAGATCCACCTTCTGCGATCACAGTTCGGCATGAACAGATGACAAAAATCTATGTCCGTCATCAGAGCTCCATTGGCTAAATGAACAAATAAGTCACGGCCGACCGACCATAAAACAGTAGGTCAGTCATTGACACTGCAGCATAGTGCATAATGAGGAGTGATGTGATGTATGAGCACGTAACATTGCATCTCAGACTCTCAAGGCCCCAGTCCACACACTGACATGTTAACGTGACCCAAAACAATAAAAGAATAAAAAACAGTGGGAACAGTCAGCGGGGGCATGTGTCAGCAGAAGCAAAGACAAAAATCAAATGGGGGAAAAATAACCGGAGCACAAACCAGCTGAAGAACTAGCGGATCCAAACGAACCTGGAGGTCTCAAAGAAGAAGGTCCTCACGGCAACCGATCCAGCCAATCACAAGCATCCTGCGGACGATCGAAGAACTTCACTGATCCTTTGTGTTGTACCCTGAGACGACTGGGGTACAGCATGCTGTATTTCAAATCTTTGTCTCTGAGCCGTCTTTTCACATCGGTGAAGGAGCGACGCCTCTTCTGCGTCTCTGCAGAAAAGTCAGGAAATAGCATGATGCGGGCGTTGTCATACTTCAGCTCCTTCTGTCTTCGCGCCTCCGCCAGCAACATGTCCCTATCCCTATAGTTAAGGAACCGGACAAGAAACGGACGCGGGGGGGCCCCCGGAGGCCTGGCAGCCGTGGGCACTCTGTGAGCTCTTTCCACAACATAAGTGGGGGGACGATCACTGAGATCCAGTAGCTCCAGAAAGAACCACTCCGCGAAAGTGGCAGTGTCCTTTCCCTCAGCCCCCTCCGGTAACCCCACCACTCTTACGTTATTGCGGCGTTGGCGGTCTTCAGCGTCGTCCGCCCTGTATTGCAGGGCCCGGACCATGTCTTGCAGCTCCGCGAGTTGTGAGTCATGGGCATGGGAGACATCCTCAACCCCGGAGATGCGATCCTCTGATGAAGTCAGCCTGCCCCGTATTTTTTCCAGGTCATGACTGATGAGGTTGCACTCCGTCGCCAGACTGTCGATGCGTCCCACCAGCTCAGTCTTTGAGGCCGCAATGGCCTCGAGGATCGGACCCGTTATGGCCGCCGTATCCACCTCTATCTCCTGAGGTACGGGAGAGGAGGCCTCCGAGACCCCCAGATAAGTACCCTGCTGTGTCTCCATCTGAGCGGGAACAAACTTGGCGCGCGCCACGGAGGAGCAGGGAAGCAAGATGGCGTGGGCGGAGCTAACCGCCATGCTGCCCTGTGAACGAAGCTGCTGCTGCTCCAACGGAGGCTGTTTACGCTGCTCCTTCTGCTTTTTCGAGGACGATTGAGGCATGGTTCAGATCCTCAGTAGTTCCCCAAGCTAGCAATTACCTCCTCGACGCAAATTAGTCGGTCTGGCCGCCACAATCAGGATAATTTAACGGAGGAAAGCCGGAGCTCCGAGAAGACAGGTCCTGCCGCGATCACATCCGGCCACGCCCCGTCCAGGAAGCTGATTTATTACACTTAAAATTGCACTTTGGTCTTGTCGAAGTAAGGGAGGGACACTCCTTAGCCAAACCAGTGTCTCAGGGGCCTCTTTATTTAAATCAGGGGTCCTCAAACTTTTAAAACAGGGGGACGGTTCACTGTCCCTCAGACCATTAGAGGGCCGGACTATAGTTTTAAAAAAAAATTGTTAAAAAAATTGTTTCAAAAATAGTTTAAAAAAAAAAGTTATAGCGCCTACAAAAATTCCTATGCACACTGCACATATGTTACTTTGAAGTGAAAAAACAAAACTGGAATAAATACAATATTTAAAATGAAGAACAAGTAAAGTTAAAGTTAAACCAACAAACTTACCAGTATTTCATTGCAAGCCCCCCCCTCACCATCATTTTAGGCCATCATTGAAAGTCCCCCTCACCGTCATTTGAAGCCTTCTTTGCTAGCCCCCCCCTCACAATCATAAATTCAAGCCATCATTGCAAGCCCCACCTCACCATAATTTCAAACCCCCCTCACCATCATTTCAGGCCATCATTTCAAGCCCCCCTCACCATCATTTCAAATTCAAGCCATAATTTCAAGCCCCCCTCACCATCATTGCAAGCCCCCCCTCACCATCATTGCAAGTCCCTCACCATGATTTCAAGCCCCCCCTTCACCATCATCATTGCAATCCCCCCCCTTCACCATCATCATTGCAAGCCCCCCCCTCACCATCATCATTGCAAGCCCCACTCCTCACCATCATCATTGCAAGCCCCACTCCTCACCATCATCATTGCAATCCCCCCCCTTCACCATCATCATTGCAAGCCCCCCCCTCACCATCATCATTGCAAGCCCCACTCCTCACCATCATCAATGCAAGTCCCTCACGATCATTGCAAGCCCCCCCCTCACCATCATCATTGCAAGCCCCCCCTCACAATCATTAATTGCAAGCCGATCATGATCATTGCAAGGCCCCCTCACCATCATCATTACAAGCCCCTCATTGCAAGCCCCCCCCCACCATCGCACGCCCCTCATTGCAAGCCCCTCACAGCCTTACTGTTCCAAACTGCTGCTGTGTCACGGTCCCGCTGTGTCATGGACCTCACAGTGTTAACAGTTTGGGCGCGCTGTGATAAATGTCCCGCCCTCCTCCTCCTAGACCAGCTTGTGTGATAGACAGAACACTGGCTCTATCACACGAGCTAGTCTAGGAGGAGGAGGGCGGGACATTTATCACAGCGCGCCCGAACTGTTAACACTGTGAGGTCCATGACACAGCGGGACCGCTGTGTTACAACCTGCCTGCCATGTTAGGAATCTGGCCGTGAGTGGGGTGGGCTGGAAAAATGTCCTCCGCGGGCCGAAGTTTGAGGACCCCTGTTTTAAATAATGGTCAATATCCCTTTCTGTCATGCTAGAGACTAGAGTTTGACACCCTGACGAAGTCCCCTGCCTTTCCTTATGAGGCGCAGTTTTGTCCATTAGGATATTTCGTTGGTATACGTTGTTACGGCCCCTTTGGCATCGAATAAATAACAAGAGGAGAGCTTCTGACGGGTGCAATAGTTTTATTCTTTCGCGACAAAGGTGCGCAGCAGGGTTGAATATTATTTTCTTTATCTCCTTGAGCACCGTAAACATGAATATCGTAAGCACCATAGCACCGTGAAAACTGTAAATGACATACAACACACTTATTTACAGTTGTCACCACAAAAGGGGGTTACAGGGTTAATTACAGTTGTCTGCACACACATCTGATTACATTGAACATTCAAAGAAACATGGTTACATGCAAAGTGCCTTGTATTATATAGCGTATTTAAAACCAAACAGCATGAACAGGGTTTATCTCTAGAACATAGAGGGCGCGCATCGCGGCGATCGGTGATGCGGGGTGTCAGTCTGACACCCTGCATCTCCGATCTCGGTAAAGAGCCTCCGGCGGAGACTCTTTACCACGTGATCAGCCGTGTCCAATGACGGCTGATCACGATGTAAACAGGAAGAGCCGTTGATGGCTCTTCCTCACTCGCGTCTGACAGACGCGAGTAGAGGAGAGCCGATCGGCGGCTCTCCTGACAGGGGGGGGGTTCGCGCTGATTGTTTATCAGCGCAGCCCCCCCTCGGATCGCCACACTGGACCACCAGGGATGCCCACCCTGGACTACCAGGGTGGGCAAAAAAAAAAAAAAGCCTGCAAAAAAAAAAAAAAAAAAGACGTTTAAAAAAAAAAAAAAAAGCATTCAAACAAAGAAAAAAGATGCCAATCAGTGCCCACAAATGGGCACTGACTGGCAACCTTCCAAAATCAGTGCTGCCCCACAGTGTCCATCAGTGCCACCCCAGTGTCCATCAGTGCCACCCCACAGTGTCCATCAGTGCCTCCCCAGTGTCCATCAGTGCCACCCCACAGTGTCCATCAGTGCCACCCCACAGTGCCCATCCATGCCCAGTGCCCACCTATCAGTGCCCATCTGTGCCACCCATAAGTATCCATCAGTGCCACCCATAAGTGCCACCCATGAGTGCCCATCTGTGCCGCCTATGAGTGCCCAGTGCCGCCCATGAGTGCCGCCTATGTGTGCCCATCAGTGCCGCCTATGTGTGCCCATCAGTGCCGCCTATGTGTGCCCATCAGTGCCGCCTATGTGTGCCCATCAGTGCCGCCTATGAGTGCCCATCAGTGTCGCATACCAGCGCCGCCAATCAGTGCCACCTCATCTGTGCCCATCAGTACTACCTCATCGATGTCCATCAGTGCCATCTCATCGGTGCCCATTAGTGCCGCCATATCAGTGACCGTAATTGAAAGAGAAAACGTATTTACAAAAAAATTAACAGAAAAAAAAAAAACGTAATTTTTTTTCCAAATTTTCAGCCTTTCTTTAGTTGTTGCGCAAAAAAAAAAATCGCAGAGGTGATCAAATACCACCAAAACAAAGCTCTATTTGTGGGGAAAAAAGGACGCCGATTTTGTTTGGGTACAGTGTAGCATGACCGCGCAATTGCCATTCAAAGAGCGACAGTGCTGAAAGCTAAAAATTGGCTTGGGCGGGAAGCTGCGTAAGTGCCCGGTATGGAAGTGGATAACAATGCACACTTTTCTGCATACCTCGATCCGCTTGCCAAGGGGGGTACAAACTTTAAGCTTTAGGGATTTTCTGCAGACATCTTCCATGAAATCCTATGCAGACAGCTAACGTGGCATCTGAGATACAGGAAAAGGCTTTCTTTCTAAGACAGGAAGAAGGAGTGGTCTTGTAATCCTGCTGATCAAAACATTCCCCAGGGAACTAAAGGGAGGCAGAAAGGTTCCACCCAGCAGTAAGTGCTAAACAAGATCCACAATGATAAGCGGACAGTTACATACGTTATGGTGAATTACTCATGACCGAACCCATATTCTCTTTTCAAATAATGTGGAGGCTCCTTTTTTAATGGGATATTTTGTAATAAAGTACGATTTTTAATTCCCCCAATGTTTAGAGAAGGAAATGCATAGCTCTCCAGTTTGGATCTGTAGAAAATGGTTTAATAAAATTCAGAGAGCTAATATCGAAAGGGGGGCAAGCCAGGATCCGACTCCGTACATTGCAGCTCCCGGTAGTGGAAGGAGGTCTTGCAGTTCCCCACCCTGAGAGTTACTATTTATCGGCACAACTGCAACATTTAATGGGATGTAATATCCTGATGGGATATACTGGGTTTACTGAGTACGCCCCTCTGTGGAATAATATCAACTTGCAGGAAATCCTCCAGATAGGAAAGGTTGGGGAATGGGAAATGCATGGTATTAACCACTTAAGCCCCGGACCAAAATGCAGGTAAAGGACCAGGCCCCTTTTTGCGATTCGGGACTGTGTCGCTTTAACTGACAATCGTGCAACGTGGCTCCCAAACAAAATTGGCATCCTTTTTTCCCCACAAATAGAGATTTCTTTTGGTGGTATTTGATCACCTCTGCGGTTTTTATTTTTTGCGCTATAAACAAAAATTGAGCAACAATTTTGAAAAAAATGCAATATTTTTTTCCTTTTTGCTATAATAAATATCCCCCAAAAACATATATAAAAAATATTTTTTTTCCTCAGTTTAGGCCGATACGTATTCTTCTACCTATTTTTGGTAAAAAAGAAATCGCAATAAGCGTTTATCGGTTGGTTTGCGCAAAATTTATAGCGTTTACAAAATAGGGGATAGTTTTATTGCATTTTTAAGAAAAACATTTTTTTTACTACTAATGGCGGCGATCAGCGATTTTTTTTGTGACTGCGACATTAGGGCAAACACTTCGCACAATTTTGACACATTTTTGGGACCATAATGTATTTAAAATGTATTGCTTATTGTAAAAATTACAGTTGCAGTTTGGGAGTTAACCACAAGGGGGCGCTGAAGGGGTTATGTTTCACCTAGTGTGTGTTTACAACTGTAGGGGGGTGTGGCTGTAGGAGTGACGTCATCGATTGTGTCTCCCTATAAAGAGGATGACACGATCGATGCAGCTGCCACAGTGAAGCACGGGGAAGCCGTGTTTACATGCGTCTCTCCCCGTCCTTCAGTTCCGGGGACCGATCGCGGGACTCCAGCGGCGATCAGGTCCGCGGGTCCCACGGTTCCAATCCCAGAGCTTCGGGTAGATGTACAGCCGTGCCATTCTGTGGACATATATCTACAGGCGGAGGTCCTTAAGTGGTTAAAAGGCTGAGACAACTGTATCTGAGAGGGGAATTTAATATACCGCAACACTCATTCTTTACTTATTTACAGGTAGGGCATGCCCTTGAAGCCCAATTTAGGACACAAACCCTAGAGTGGAATAAAATGCCCCTTTTCAAAAATGTACTCAAGGTAGGTCCAACTAGGGGTCTTATATGCAAAATATATGGACATATAAGCAAAAAGGTCAACACAGGGTCTAACCTCCTTAACCACTAGAGAGCCGCGCTATAGACGAAAGACGTCCACAGCGCAGCTCTCAAGTGCCGGCTGGACATCCCTGGACGTACTGCTGTTTACATTCCCCGGGGGCGCGCAGCGGGGAAGCACTGTGCCCGGCGCATCACTGGGAAGCCTTGTACATAGGGACACAGATCGGTCACCTCCCCCAGTCAGTCCCCTCCCCCCACACAGTTAGAACACACCCAGGCTACACATTTAACCCCTTCCTCACCCCCTAGTGTTAACCCCTTCCCTGCCAGTCACATTTATACAGTAATTAGTGCATTTTTATAGCACTGATTGCCGTATAAATGTGAATGGTCCCAAAATTGTGTCAAAAGTGTCCGATATGTCCGCCATAATATCGCAGGCCTGACAAAAAAAAAATCGCAGATCGCCGTTCATTACTAGTAAAAAATAAAAAAATAAAAAAAATCATAAATCTATCCCCTATTTTGTAGGCACTATGGGCCAGATTCACATAGAACTGCGGCGGCGTAACGTATCGTAGATACGTTACACCTCCGCAAGTTTTCATCGCAAGTGCCTGATTCACAAAGCACTTGCGATGAAAACTACTCTGGCAGCCTCCAGCGCAAGGCGGGCCAATTCAAATGGGCGTGTGCCATTTAAATTAGGCGCGCTCCCGCGCCAGACCTACTGCGCATGCTCAGTTTCGCAGTTCCCGTCGTGCTTTGCGCGCCGTGACGTAATTTTTTCGAACGGCGACGCGCGTAGCGTACTTCCGTATTCCCGGACGTGTTACGCAAACGACGTTAAATTTTAAATTTTCGACGCGGGAACGACAGCCATACTTTAAACAGCAATACGATTGCTGAGTAAAGTTAGGGCAGGTCAAACGACGACTAACTTTGCGACGGGAAACTAGACTAGCAGCGACGTAGCGAACGCGAAAATCCGTCGGGAATCGCCGTAACTCCTAATTTGCATACCCGACGCTGGTTTACGACGCAAACTCCCCCCAGCAGCGGCCGCGGTATTGCATCCAAACAATTACACCTGTCGGATCTTATGGATATCTATGCGGAACTGATTCTATGAATCAGTCGCATAGATAGAAACAGAGATACGACGGCGTATCAGGAGAAACGCCGTCGTATCTCTTTGGTGAATCTGGCCCTATAACTTTTGCGCAAACCAATTAATAAACGCTTATTGCGATTTTTTTTTAACAAAAATATGTAGAAGAATACGTATCGGCCTAAACTGAGGAAAAAAATATTTTTTTTAACAAAAAATTGGGATATTATTATAACAAAAAGTAAAAAATATATATTTTTTTTTTTTCAAAATGTTCTGTGTTTTTTTGTTTATAGTGCAAAAAATACAAATCATAGAGATGATCAAATACCACCAAAAGAAAGCTCTATTTGTGGGAAAAAAGATGAAAAAAAATAATTTGGGTACAGTGTTGTATGACCGCGCAATTGTCATTCAAAATGCGTCAGCGCTGAAAGCTGAAAATTGGTCTGGGCAGGAAGGGGGTTTAAGTGCCCAGTAATGAATTGGTTAAAGTAAGAGAGAGATGGAAAGAGGATATAGGGGAAATAACACAGGAGCAGTGGAGGAGAATCCTAGAGATGGGACCGAAGGTTTCGGTTTCACCCCCGCAGAAAGTCTCCCACCTGATGTTGATAAATAGAGCCTATCACACGCCCAAGCGTCTGTTCAAGTATGGAAGACTAGACAATAAATGTCCTAGATGCCAGGCGCTTGGAGACCTAGTGCCAGTGGCGGAATTATCAGGGTCGCGACAGTCGCAGTTGCAACTGGGCCCTGTAATTCCGCCAAGTCTGGGGGGCCCGCTACCCGTCCGTGTGAGACGCCTGCCTGACTGTCAGTGTGTTCTGTTGGCTTATACATAGAGAGAATGCAGAGGCGCTGAGGCAGCACACAGAGATCCAAGGAGGCGAGGCGGACCCTGACAACAAATGAGAGATGGCGGGGGAGGAGCTTTTCCCTCTGCGGCTTCGTGTTTAGTTGGAGTACCTACCCGGCTCCCATGTGAGGCAAGGCATCCTGGCGGGAGAAGAAGGCACGGTGAAGGTCAGACCCGTGACAGAACAGAAGTCAATAGGAATTCCCGGGGAATCGATTGATTCATTGACTGACGGTAAGTCAATTAAGTGACAGAGGCAGAGCTCAGCAATCGATGCCAACCTTCACCACCTGTGCCTCCTTACTGATCCCATCCCCCCACCACTGATCTCATCCCTATCCCCCCATTACTTCTACAACAGAGGTGATGGGGGGTATAGGAATGAGATCAGTGGTGGGGGGATGGGATCAGTAAGAGGCACAGGTGGTGGTGGGAGAGGATGGCACCGCCACCGCAGCCACCCCCCCTCAAGTAGCACCGCAGCCACCCCCCTCGAGTAGCACCGCAGCCACCCCCCCTGAAGTAGCACCGCAGCCACCCCCTCAAGTACCACTGCTGCCACCCCCCTCAAGTACCACCGCTGCTCCCCCCTCAAGTACCACCGCTGCCACACCCCTCAAGTACCACCGCTACCACCCCCCTCAAGTACCACCACTGGCTGCGGTGGTACTTGAGGGGGTGGTAGCGGTGATACATGGTAGCGGTGATACTTGAGGGAGTTGGCAGTGGTGGTACTTGAGGGGGGTTGGCAGTGGTGGTGCCATCCTCTCCCACCACTACCTGTGCCTATTACTGATCCCATCCCCCCACCACTGATCTTATCCCTATCCCCCTATTACTTCTACAACAGAGGTGATGGGGGCGATAGTAAGGAGATCAGTGGTGGGGGGATGGGATCACTAAGAGGCACGGGTGGTGGTGGGAGAGGATGGCACCAACACTGCCGCTGCAGCCACCCCTCCCTCAAGTACCACCGCTGGTACTTGAGGGGGGGTTGTAGCGGTGATACTTGAGGGAGGTGGCAGCGGTGGTACTTGAGGAGGGGTGGCTGCAGTGGCAGTGGTGGTTCCATCCTCTCCCACCACCACCCGTGCCTCTTACTGATCTCATCCCACCACTGATCTCATCCCTATCCCCCTATTACTTCTACAACAGAGGTAGGGATGAGATCAGTGGTGGGGGGATGGGATCAGTAAGAGGCACAGGTGGTGGTGGGAGAGGATGGCACCATCACTGTTGCCGCAGACACCCCTCCTCAAGTGAAATCAGAAACAGAATTGTTTATTTTGTTGTACAGTGTAAAAAAATTAAGTATCAAAATCAGGCTTTTATGGGGGGGGGGGGGGGGCCTTTATGATTTCTTGCACTGGGGCCCTGAAGTCTCTAGTTACGCCACTGCCTAGTGCACATGGTGTGGCGCTGCCCAAAGCTGTTTCGGTACTGGGAGGGAGTGCTTAATATCTTGAATGACACATTTGGAACATCTGTGGAGATTAGGGTGACCATGTGTCCCGGATTGCCCGGGACAGTCCTGCATTTTGCAGGTCTGTCCCGGGCACATTTATTCAAGGACAATACAGTGTCCCGGAATGAAACTGGCACAGCCCCCCCCCCCCCGGCCAATCTGATGCCCACAAAAAAGGCCACCACAACACTGCTTTACTCACTGACAGTACTTGTCCTGGCCGGAAATGCCTGGAGGAGCACAATCCCCGCCCCCTGCTTGTGATTGGAGAAATCATAAATCCTGCCTATTGTGTCCAATCACTGTGCTGTGATTCGTTACAGCACAAGCTGATTTATGGGAAGGGGGGTGTCCCTGAATGGTAGTTTGGAAATGTGGTCCCCCTAGTGGAGATGGAGGCCACACTATGTGTATTGGGGTGTAGGAAAAGACGGGAGGAGAAGAAGAACACTACAGTTGTAATATTGAGATGTTTGTTTCAAGCCAGAAAATGAATAGCCATGAGATGGCAGGCGACAACGCCCCCGGCAGTAGGGGAATGGATCAGGGTAATAAATGAGACCATTTGCAAAGAAAGAGCAGTCTACATAAAAAGAGGTACCCTTAAGGACTTTGAGGAGATGTGGAAGCCATGGCTAGAGAAAAAGGGCGTCCCTCTTCAGAGGGTAAGAAGTATAGACAGGGTGGAGAATAACTAAAATATAATGGGCCAGATTCAGGTAGATCAGCGGATCTATAGATCCGCTCGATCTACGTGAATTAAGATCCGCTCCCGCAAGTTTGAGAGGAAAGTGGCTAATTCACAAACCACTTACCTCCAAACTTGCGACGGCGGATCCTAAATCCCCCGGCGGAATTCTAATTCCGCGGCTAGGGGGAGTGTACTATTTAAATCAGGCGCGTTCCTGCACCGATTTAAATGCGCATGCGCCGTCCGCGAAATTTCCCGGCGTGCATTGCTCCCACTGACGTCGCTAGGACGTCAGTGGTTTTGACGCTTACGTAAACGACGTCCGTCCGTATTCGAGAACGACTTACGCAAACGACGTTAAAAAATTCAAATTCGACGCGGGAACGCCGGCTATACTTAACATTGGCTGCGCCTGATAAAAGAAGGGGTAAGTATACGCCGGGAAAGCCGCTACGGAAACGTCGTAAGAAGACTGCGTCGGGTCCACGTACGTTCGTGAATTTGCGTATCTCGCTGATTTACATATTATTTATCGTAAATCATCGGGAACGCCCCCGGCGCCATTTTTAAATGGAAAAAAAGATCCGACAGTGTAACACAGTGTAACACTGTCGGATCTTAGCCCTATCTATGCGTATCTGATTCTATGAACCAGGCGCATAGATAGGACCAGTGTAAGTCAGAGATACGATGGGGGATCTGTAGATAATACACCGTCGTATCTCTTTGTGAATCTGGCCCAATATCTGATTGAAAAGCCACATGCGTGATAACCCAATAGAGTTAGGGTTATTGTAGCCCCCCGAGATCTAGCTGGGGAAGGGAAGTGAGTGAACTGCTCTACGAAATCAATGGTAAAGAGATTAATGGAGTAGTACTAAGCGTGGAGGAATAAAGGGTGGGGAGGAAGGAGAAGTAGTATAATTCTAATATCGATATTGGGCAAAACAATATATAGACTTCCTGGCCCGGATGTTTCCTCTACTCCAGTAAATGTCATCTCTTTCTCTCCTTTTTTTTTTTCTCAGTATGCCAAATAAGGTGGTCTCATTTCTTGTATATTTACTAAGATCATGATGCACATAAGAAATAATTCCTTCCTGTTTTTAATGTATTGTTAATATTTGAATGAGAAAAAAAAAAGAATAAAGAATGAATAATTAAAAAAAAAAAAAAAACAGAAGGAAAAAGCACCATGGAGAAAAAATATATCTCCAAATATATGTTGCCAACATCCCTAAAAATTGTGTGGAAGGACAAAAGGTACTAATAATACTGGGGGGGGGGGGTACCTTTTGTCCTTCTACATAATTCCCCCAATGTTACCATAGTTGTACACTAAAATTCCTCCCACTTCCTTTTTATTGCGTTGTATATTTTGTATTATTTTGGAATATGGTGAGAAATTATGTAATATTTTCTCCGAACATGTTTGCCTTTCTTTAAGGCCCCGTACACACGGTCGGACAAAACCGATGAGAATGGTCTGAGTCCGACGGATTATCAGTGGTCTTGTATGTCTTCCATTTTCTAATTATTGCTCCCACAGTTGATTTCTTCACACCAAGCTGCTTGCCTATTGCAGATTCAGTCTTCCCAGCCTGGTGCAGGTCTACAATTTTGTTTCTGGTCCTTGGACAGCTCTTTGGTCTTCAACATAGTGGAGTTTGGAGTGACTGTCTGAGGTTGTGGACGGGTGTCAAACAGGTGCCATTAATACCGGTAATGAGTGGAGGAGGAGGAGCCTCTTACAGAAGAAGATACAGGTCTGTGAGAGACAGAAATCTCACTTGTTTGTAGAGGTGACCAAATACTTATTTTCCACCATAATTTGCAAATGAATTCTTTCCAAATCAGACAATGTGATTGGATTTGTTTCCACATTGTGTCTCTCATAGTTTAGGTATACCTATGATGACAATTACAGGCCCCTCCCATCTTTATAAGTGGGAAAACTTGCACAATTGGTGGGGACCAGGCCCGGACTGGCCATCGGGCAAACCGGGCATACTCCCGGTGGGCCGCGGCCGCCGAGATGCCGCCAGGTTGCAAGCTGCGGGGCACAAGCCGTGCCGCTCATCTAGCCTCTGCGCGGCCGCCCGGGTGGACGTAAACACAGAGGGGGAGGAGCTAGATGAGAAGCCTTTGGCCTCTCCATGGCCGGGGGGTGTGACTGCGAGGGGGAGGAGCCAGAGCCGACACCTGCTGGCTGCTGCTACAACACCGGACCGGATTCCAGAAAACGTAAGTGCAGCCCCCCCTCCCCCCGCTCCTGTAACCTGGATAGGAGGAGCAGTGGGGGCAGCTGCATATCAAAAATATTTTTCTCCATCTCCCTTCTGCTGTATTGGAATGCCTGAGGCTGCGAGAGGTACAGTAAAAGCAGCAGGCATTCCAATACTGCAGAAGGGAGACGATAGAGAAAAAGATTTTTATATGCAGACGCCCCCACTGCTCCTCCTATACCACCCATACTCTTTGCCTCCTCGTGATCTCCACCTCCCCCCAGTGCTCTCTGCCACCCCCCCAGGGCTCTCCAAGACCCCCCCCCAGGGCTCTCCAAGACCCCCCCAGGACTCTTTGCCACCCCCCAGTGCTCTCACCCTCCCCCCAGTGCTCTCACCCTCCCCCCAGGGCTCTCTGCCTCCCCCACAGTGCTCTCCGTCACCCCCAGTGCTCTCTGCCACCCCCCATGGCTCTCAACCTCCCCCCCAGTGCTCTCCACCTCCCTCCATGCTCTCTGCTACCCCCCCCAGTGCTCTCTGCCACCCCCTCAGTGCTCTCAACCTCCCCCCCAGGGCTCTCCGCCACCCCCCAGGGCTCTCCGCCACCCCCCGTAGTGCTCTCCGCCACCCCCCGTAGTGCTCTCTGCCACCCCCCAGTGCTCCCTGCCACCCTCCAGTGCTCTCAACCTACCCTCCAGTGCTCTCAGCCTCCCCCCAGGGCTCTCCGACTCCCCCAGTGCTCTCTGCCACCCCCCCAGGGCTCTCTGCCACCCCCCCCCAGGGTTCTCCACCTTTCCCCAGTGCTCTCAACCTCCCCCCAGGGCTCTCTGCCACCCCCCAGTGCTCTCTGCCACCCCCCCCAGTGCTCTCTGCCACCCCCATGGCTCTCAACCTCCCCCCCAGTGCTCTTCACCTCCCCCCAGGGCTCTCCGACTCCCCCAGTGCTCTCTGCCACCCCCCCAGTGCTCTCTGCCACCCCCCGCATTGCTCTCTGCCACCCCTCCCATTGCTCCCTGCCACCCCCAGGGCTCTCTGCCACCCCCCAGTGCTCTACACCTCCCTCCATGCTCTCTGCTACCACCCCAGTGCTCTCCGCCACCCCCCAGTGCTCTCCGCCACCCCCTGCAGTGCTCTCTGCCACCCCCCCAGTGCTCTCAACCTCCCCTCCAGTGCTCTCAACTCCCCCCCAGTGCTCTCTGCTACCCCCCAGTGCTCTTTGCTACCCCCAGTTCTCTCTGCCACCCCCCAGTGCTCTACACCTCCCTCCATGCTCTCCGCTACCACCCAAGTGCTCTCCACCACCCCCCAGTGCTCTCCGCCACCCCCGCAGTGCTCTCTGCCACCCCCCAGGGCTCTCTTCCATCCTCCAGTGCTCTCAACCTCCCCTCCAGTGCTCTCAACTTCCCCCCGTGCTCTCTTCTAACCCCCCCAGTGCTCTCTGCTACCCTCCAGTTCTCTTTAACCCCCAGGGCTCTCAACCTCCCCCTAGGGCTCTATGCCACCCCCTAGGGCTCTCCGCCACCGCCCATTGCTCTCTGCCACCCCCCAGTGCTCTCTTCAACCCCCCAGGGCTCTCAACCTCCCCCTAGGGCTCTCCGCCACCCCCTAGGGCTCTCTGCCACCCCCCTGGGCTCTCTTCCACCCCCCATTGCTCTCCGCCACCCCCCATTGCTCTCTGCCACCCCCCAGGGCTCTCCGCCACCCCCTAGGGCTCTTTTCCACCACCCCCATTGCTATCTGCCACCCCCAGGGCTCTCTGCCACCCCCCAGGGCTCTCTGCCACCCCCCAGTGCTCTCTGCCACCCCCCAGTGCTCTCTGCCACCCTCGCAGTGCTCTCTGCCACCCCCAGTGCTCTCTGCCACCCCCGCAGTGCTCTCCACCTCCCCGCATGTTCTCAGCCGGAGGTGCCGGTTAGCATGTCATGGGCTGCTCAATCAAAAATGCCCGGGCCTATTTTTTGTCCCAGTCCGGGCCTGGTGGGGACTAAATACTTTTTTGCCCCACTGTATGTGTCCATTCCAGATAAAGTTTCTGAATAATTCAGGTAATGAAAAAGAATTCTCCTAGCTGTATGAACAGGTAAGTGTATAGAGGGTATGACAGTGGGCAATATATGCAGGAGAGGAGAGGAGTGCGAAGGGTATGACTGGGGGCAATATACACTCACCGGACACTTTATTAGGTACACCTTGCTAGTAGAGGGTTGGAGCCCCTTTTGCCTTCATTCTTTGTGAAATAGATTCTAAAAGGTGTTGGAAACATTCCTCAGAGATTTTGGTCCATAGTGACATCATAACATCACACAGTTGCTGCAGATTTGTGAGCTGCACATCCATGATGAGAATCTTCCGTTCCACCACATGCCAAAGGTGCTTTATTGGATGAGATGTGGTGACTGTGGAGGCCATTGGAGTCCAGTGACCTCATTGTCTAGTGCTGAGATGAAGGAGCCATCAGAAGATGGGGACACTGTGGTCATAAAGGGATGGACATGGTCAGCAAAAATACTCAGGTAGGCCGTGGTGTATAATTGATGCTCAATTGGTACTAAGGGGCCCAAAGTGTGACAAGAAAATACCCCCCCCCCCCCCACACCATTATACCACCAGCCTGAACCATTGATACAAGGCAGGATAGATCCATACTTTCATGTTGTTTACACCAAATTCTGACCCTACAATCTGAATGTCACAGCTGCCTGAAATCAAGACTCATCAGACCAGGCAATGTCTCTTTCCAATCTTCTATTGTTCACTTATTAGACCAGGCAACATTTCACAATTTTCTATTTGGTGAGCCTGTGCAAATTGTAGCGTTTGTTTCCTGTTCTTAGGTGACAGGAGTGGCACCCGGTGTGTGGTCTTCTGCTGCTGTAGCCCATCAGGTTCATGGTTCGATGTATTGCACATTCAGAGATGGTATTCTGCATACCTTGGTTGTAATGAAGTTTGATGTAGGGTATATTAGACACAGACAGCGAAAATATATAAAAGTATAACATTTTTATTGGATATCAAATAGATTAAAAACTGATTTAAAAAAACATATTAATAAATTCAGCAGCCACATAGATATATATCTTGGCCTTGGGATCTGGTTGATTTTCCAACACGTTTTGTGCGGAAAAAAACCCCCACTTCATCAGGGCACCAGATCCTCTAAAAAGTACTGTAAAAAATATGCACAACAAATATATGTAGCGCCCCTTTACTTTCAGAAAGGACGCTATGTTAAATTTAGTGGGAAATGAGAGAGTTATGTTGCTCTCATTCTTGATTTTGTTAAATTTGTCTGTCGCCAAATCTGGATTGTTCTGTGGGTCAGCCTGCGTTCCAGGGCCGCAGTTTCATCTCTTGGCGACAGGTGGCGCCAGAGAGGTCCAGGCGAAGCCGCTTCTTCCCAGCAGCCAATTGGGGGAGTTTTCCCTTGTGGGGGATGCAGGGAAGGGAAGCTGCTGTTCTGGGTTCTTCGCGGGTTCCTGGTTCCAGGTGCGGCACCCACCTTTAGGGTGTGCGCACATCACGGGCCCCACCACTATGGCCTTCCTGGCCTGGGGTCGCGTGCTATGTGGAGTTCCCGACTCTGAGCCCTCCTGGCCTGGAGCGACTGATGCTACCAGGGGGCCCCAGTGACTTACTGGGTCCCCACCCTTTTGAGAAGATGCCAGGCTGTATGCCGTTCGGTGGGGGATCGGCTTGAGGTGAACCCGGAGGCAGGTTATCCAAAAGGGCTTGAACGAACCATCGGGGATCTGGTGACCGGACATTGACAAGTACACTCACATTGTCAACTGGTGACCCTAACGTGATTTACTGGGAGGATTCGCTCCATCATTGAACTTAACTTTGCACTAGGCCTGTGAGAGAGGCATCAACATTTAATCAGAGCCAAGTCTGTGGCAGAGACTTGTGCCTCCCAGAACCTTCGAGTGACACTCTGGCTGCCAGGCCTGTGGCAGGGGTCTGTCCAGGGGCACTTCACCCACTCTGACTAGAGTGGCGACCTACTGACGCAACTACAGAAGGCAGGACTGCTTTCTTTATCCAAAGCCTGATACTGCAAGGTTATTCTATTTTCATCAACCTATCCTGTCTACCTCAAGTTGATGTGTTGGTCGTGTTGGACCAAGAAATAAAGTATTCAGAAAACTTCATCTACAGACTGGACATTCGATTATTGCTCTACTCACTACCTTCACCCCTAGACAACACATAGAGGTAACTTAATACGCCGATCCCAAATCAATCAGCGGCTCCTGAGGTGGTAGCACTACATATACATAAGACATTTACTCATTAAATAGCACAGTGTCGGGGGGTGTGGCCTGGACGGGCATGTGAGCGTTCGCACTGCACGGAGCTCCCGCTAGTAATCCTTCATCGATCCTGTTCCCGGCAACCAGCGATACCGGAGACCGGCTTGAACGCACTGCACTAGCCATAGCGGAGGGTGACTAGGTGGTCGGCGAGACCTCGGATGACCCGCAAACCGGAGAAGGGAGCTGCAGCCGCAGCGGCCACAGAGTTCCAAGATGGCGCTGGATCCTCTCAGCAGCAGAAGGCAGCCCGTGGGGCCGACAAACAGCCTGAGACTTGCGGTAAGGCACCCAAGGCGCACAAACAGGGGAAAGAGCCCCCTAAGGACATGTTATACTATACACAAAAACTACAAGGCCCCACTAGTTCCCCTGCCCCGCCGCCGCTGACATGGGCGCAGAGTGTCCAGGGGCAAAATGGCAACTCAGCCATGGATGACACGCTGCCGCTGGAGAACTCCTCGGGCACTTTGCATGATATATTTGCGGAGATGCAGGAGGATGCCCCACAGCTAGGGTTGCCAACCGTTCCTTAAAATACGGAATCGTACCGTATTTTAAAGACAGAAGTGCTGTTCCGTATCAGACCGATACGGAACGCACTTTGTTCCGTTTTCCGCTCGTCAACACAGGCTTCACCGTCGGCGCTCGGCGTCCCCTCCCCTCCGCGGCCTTCTGACCAATGCCGTGCCGGATGCACGGCACGGCATTGGTCAGAAGGCCGCGGAGGGGAGGGGACGCCGAGCGCCGACGCACACAGGCAGTGGTCATTCACAGGCTCAGCAGCTCACGCCTCAGTCACAGCCATTGGTCAGAAGGCCGCGGAGGGGAGGGGACGCACAACACAGGCAGTTATGCTATTATTGGTCACAATGACAAGCAGCTCACAGCAGGCATTGGTCAGAAGGCCGCGGAGGGGAGGGGACGCATAACACAGGCAGTTATTGCCATTATTGGTCACACTGACTCACAGGCAGCTCTCAGGCATTGGTCAGAAGGCCGCGGGGGGGAGGGGACGCCGACGCACACAGACAGTCATTGGTCAATGGTTGGTCACAGCTCACAGGCATTGGTCAGAAGGCCACAGACAGTCAGTCACTCATCACAACAACCCCCCCCCTTACTTTTTCCGCCCGGCGCTGGCTGACAGAGAGAAGAATTTTAAAAATGACTACCTCCTCCGAGCAGCCAGCAAAAAAGAAAAGAGCGCAAAAATACAGAATTGAATGGGAAAATGACTACCCGTGGCTGGAATGCGTGAGGGACAATGAATACAAGGCCAATTGTACCATATGCCGTCGCGTTTTTTCTATTTCTCACGGCGGACTGTGTGATATTAAGCAGCACGCATCAGGAGATAATCACAAGAGGAGCGAGAGGCTGCGAGCACAGGAGGGAACGATGTTGAGGTTCCTTGTTCGTCAGACGTCTCCAGAGGCTGATATGGTAGGCTATGTGTAATTATGTGGATTTTTAAAACTCAAATATAGTTGATAATATTTAAAGAGATAGTACAAGTTTAGCCTAACATTCCATCTGTCTACCCAGTGTTCCCCCTTGTGTTCCTGTGATGTCCCACTGACCCACTCCCTCATAATGTGTCAATCATTTCTGAATCCTGATGGGTTTCTTAACCTCTTCCCCACCGCGCCATAGCTAAAATACTGCTACAGCGACCCGGCGCTTCACAGATCGCGGTAAATTGCCGCTGATATCGGCAGTTTACCACGTGATCGCTCCGTCAAATGACGGAGCGATCACTTGTAAACAAACCGGCGTCATGTCATGACGCCGGTTCCTCCCTCTCCTCTCTGTACCGATCGGTACAGTGTGAGAGGAGAGGGGGGAGAGCACGGGGTGTCAGCAGCTGCTGCGGGCTGGATCTATGACAAATGTAGTCACAGATCCAGCCATCCTTCCCTGCGCAATGCTCTGCAATACCAGTAATACTCTACAATACCCCCCACACTCTGCAATACCCCCCACACTCTGCAATACCCCCCACACTCTGCAATACCCGCTAATATGACAGAAACAATAATTTTTTATTTATTTTTTTACAGAATTTTCAGTGTTTTTTCTTTTATAGCGCAAAAAATAAAAACCGCAGAGGTGATCAAATACCACCAAAAGAAAGCTCTATTTGTGGGGAAAAAAGGACAAAAATTTCAGACGGGTACAATGTTGTATGACTGAGTAATTGTCATTCAAATTGTGAGAGCACCGAAAGCTGAAAATTGGTCCGGTTAGGAAGGGGGTTTAAGTGCCCAGTGGTCAAGAGGTTAATATGGTACCCTGGCCTGGAGGAGGGAAATAATTATAGATTTAGATAGGTCAAGGTTTAAAAAAGGGTGGGGTCTTTGAAGGGGGTTCAAAGATCAGCAAAGTTTATTCAAGTGACACTTGTAATTTGTTTTTGACACTTTAAAATCTATTTTCTTTATTATCTTTTTTTTATTTTTATTAATTTGTCACAAAGCATAGGCTTACAAATGGTATATCTCTTGCTTTAGGTCACTGCTGCTGAGCTAGCACATGTATATCATACAGTGAAGCACAATTTGAGCTACAACAGTTCTGACTGTGGGCTTAAGCTCTGTCACCGAACACTGAGTGATTCTAATATTGTCAAGAAAATGTCCTGTGAGAGAACAAAAGCAGAGGCACTCGTCACAGAAGTCCTTGCCCCAAAGGCAGTAGAGGAGGTGATCAAGAAATTAAAAAGTGCTGAGAATCCACCTCCATTCTCTATTCAAACGGATGCATCGAACAAGGGCAATCGCAAGATGTTTCCCTTGGCTGTACAGTTTTTTACTGCAGAGAGCGGGGTCATGAACAAGTTGATAGATTTTGTTGAAAATCCAGATGAATCTGCTGAGGGAATAGTCACTGCAATTCGGAGCTCTCTTGGAAACCTGGGCCTGAGTTTGGATGATGTGTCTGCATTCAGTGCAGATAATACAAATGTCAATTATGGAATCCACAATTCAGTATTCTCAAAATTAAAAAGTTCCGACAGTGATCTCCTCAGAGGCAACTGCCATGCCCATATTGTACATAACACCATAAAGTATGCCCTGGATCAACTCTCAGTCGACATAGAAAATGTAGTTCTGAAGATCTACAGTTTCTTTTCCATCTCTGCAAAAAGGAGAGAGTCCCTAAAGGAGTTTTGTGCCTTTTGTGATGTCGAGTTCCATGAAGTTATGCGCCATGTGGTGACCAGGTGGCTGTCACTCAACCCTGCAATCAGTCGCCTGCTCCAGAGCTGGACTGCTCTCAAGTCCTATTTCATTAGCATGGGTGTTGACTGTCCAAGGCACCTGCAAACTCTGCTGAAATTAACATGTGATGCTGCTGGCGTTGAGGACGACGAGCCTGATCTTCTGGAGGTGTATCTCCTCCTTTGTAACAACATTTTGACCCTCTTTGAAGAAGTGGTCAAAAAGCTGGAGAGGAATGACACCACATCAGCTGACCTCTATGCCATCATGCACTCTTTTCTGACAAAACTATCTCAGAGAAGAGATGATGGGTTCTATGGCTACCTAACTAAACAAAAGCTTCAGCACCTTTCTCCACCTGATGCTGATGTTGCCACACAGGAGTTTGCAGCCTTCTTAAACACTGCCATTATGTACATATAAAAATGGTTCAATTTTTCAGAAGACAACTGGCTTTTCCATCTACAGCCCCTCTCTCTGACATCTGGGAGTATCTTGTATGATGGCATGGAGAAGATCATTGAGCAGCTTCACCTGCTTAGCAGGAAAAATATCTCCATGGATATGCTTTATGATGAGTGTGTTACTGCCAACAACATTCTAAAGCATCTCACAAAGCATGATGACTGGGTGTCCAAGGGAACATCAGAGAAGTGGATGGCAGTTCTACAGGCAGCTGATCTCCCAAACATCCTTGCTATGGTGTCCTTTGTCCTCAGCATCCCATCTTCCACTGGGTATGTGGAGAGGGTGTTCTCGGCGATGAAACAGAAATGGTCAGATGTGAGAAACAAATGTTCAGTTGGACTAATAAAAAGTGAGCTGATCATCACTCTGAATTATGAGATCTCTTGTACAGAGTTCTACAGTGCAGCTCTACAGGACAAACACCTACTCGCTGCTGCAAGAAACCAAAAAAGGTACGCATGGAAAAAATAGCGGCACAATGTGCGTAATCTGTTTCTGTATTTTCCATGTGCCTTTTTCTTTATTAGCTGTTTTTGTGTTATTGTTTTCCATTAAAAGTTATGGAAGTATAATTCTATAAAGATATTTGCACTACACTTCCTTAAAATGTTGTCTTATTTTTTGCACAGGAAAAAACATCCCTGCCCCGCCCATTCCCCTCCCCCGCTCTGCCCCCTCCCCCGCCCCGCCCCCTCCCCTGTTCCTTATTTCAATTTCAGAAAGTTGGCAACCCTACCCACAGCCCACGCTTAGTGAAATTCTCCGTGCTGTGCAGAAGTGCACGACAACTGTTACTGCCTCGGTGGACAGCCTGAAAGTGCAGTTTGGGGAGCTTACTGAGACGATGTCCCTCATGTGCCATGACCTCCAGAAGATGAGGGAGAGGACCACGGCTGTGGAGGGCCGCATCAGTGAGGTGGAGGATTTGCTGCCACCCCTCACCAGGGACACCAAATCTGCGTTACAGCAATCTGCCCAGGCCAATGTAAAGACAGACGACATCGAGAACCGCCTGAGGAGGAACAATGTCCGCATAGTGGGTCTCCCGGAGAAGGTGGAGGGCAGGGATCCCACAGCCTTCATACAGACATGGCTCCAGGACATTTTTGGCAAGGAGGCATTCACCGCGCTGTTTGCGGTGGAGAGGGCACATCGCACGCCTCCCAGACCCCTTCCCCCTGGCAGTCCACCCAGATCCATGCTGGCCAGGCTCTTAAACTACCGGGACAGGGAAATAATCCTGCGACTGGCCAGGGAACGGGGAGCGGTCCACTATGATGGAGCCAAAATATCGTTCTACCCTGACTTCTCGGCTGAGGTGCAGCACAAGAGAGCCAAGTTTGCTGAGATTAAGAAACGCCTGCAGAGGATCCAAGTAACATATGCTATGCTGTATCCGACCAAAGTTACAGGTTACAGTAAGAGGACAAGCCACCTTTTTTGAATCGGCAGCGGAGGCAGCTGAGTGGCTTGACCACAACAAGCAGGACCTGAGGAGGCGCCGTGAGGCGGATATGGGAGATTGAGGCCTTGCGTTCACTCTACGCACGGCCGACGTGATCGACGCAGTTCAGATAAGTTTATCTCCTGCAAGCCGGGATTTTACTTGTTCATATTTTGTTAGCATTTGATGAGAGCTTTGGAAGTTGAAGTATACCCCCTCTGGAATCTATGCTACAGCGGGGGGTTTGCATCTACCTGGTGTCTGGTGACTATGATGGGCCCCAGTCGGGGGATTTTGTTTTTTGGTGCCCTGTTGGCACGAACTACCTGCTGAGTCTACTTGTTGGAATTCTATGGTGGCGACTTGCCTCCACCCCGGATGGGACTACGATGTGGACACCTAAAGTTAGTCGGCCTTGTCAGTGATTACTGTTTGATTCAGCCATGGCCACCACCCCGATAGTGACTTGGAATGTGCGAGGTGTCCATGATCCGCTGAAATGAACCATGATAAGCTCTGGTTTGAAAAAGTTCTACCCTGCCATTGTGGGGTTTCAAGAGACTCACCTCACGGGAGACACGGTTGGATGCCTGGGATTTTCCTGGGTGGGCAAGGCGTACCATTCCACTCATACCTCATACTCACGGGGGGTAAGTGTGCTGGTACATAAATCCTTGGCCTACCAGGAAATCGACGCAGGAGTGGACACTCTCGGAAGATATGTATTTCTATATTGCAAGGTGTTTACAGTGACTGTGGTAATAGCTTTTGTGTATATACCCCCCCCTTTCTCGTGGGAGGTTTTGCAGATGCTCCTGACCTACCTGGTTGATAAACCCGATGTCCCTGTTATGGTCATGGGGGACTTCAATGCCTGCATGGATCCTAGAGTGGACAGGCACCCTCCGGCCCAGGTGCCTCAGGGGTGCAGGGGGACAGTACTGAGCAGACTAATGGGGGAGGTGCGCTGGATAGATGTTTGGAGGGCTAGGTACCCAACAACTAGGCAATTCTCATGTTTTTCTATGACAAATGGGTCCCTGTCCTGTATAGATCTGTGTGTGGGGTCCTCTCAGGTTCTCCATATGGTCCCCAGGGTGGAATATTTCCCCAGGGGGGTCTCTGACCACTCTCCGTTGGTAGCTCACCTGGTTACCCGCCCGGTGTCCTTCCTGCCTAGAGCCCCGTGGAAATTGAATGCCTTTTGGCTCAAGCTGTTTACTTCCCATGATCGTGTTGTACATCAGATAGATCAGTATTTTCTAGAAAATTGGGGTGGGGTGGGGCGGATAGGGCACTGGGTTGGGATGCCTTCAAGGCCTGTCTGAGGGGAACATTTATTAAGGAGATTGCGTTCATTAAACACAACTCGTCTGCTCTCTTGGAGCAGGTGGAGGATCAGGTGAGGCAATTGGAACTTACATTTATTCTAGACCCCACGGAGTCCGCGATGGAGGCAGGGATGTCGGGCCAGGACTCCCTGGACCGGCTGAGATCCTCCGCCGCGGAACGAAAGCGTTTCTTCACCAAGCAGGCCTACTATGAGGAGGGGGAGAAGACTGGCCGCCTTTTGGCCATAATTTCCAGGTCGCAGCAGTCGTCCCCTGCCATAGGAGCGATCTGTGGCGCTCAGGGGCGACTGGTGAACGATCCAGAGTTGATTATAACAGAGTTAGCTGCTTTTTATTCCGAGTTGTACAAATCGGGGGATGACTTTACAGATGAGGAGCTGCAGCGCTATGTTGGTGCAGTGGCTCTTCTGTCTTTGAGCGACGGGGCGAGGACTGAGATGGAGAGGCCGCTCACCCTGGAGGAGCTCTGGGAGGCGGCCGCCTCCTTTCCCACATGTAAAGCCCCGGGGGATGATGGGATCCCATGGAGGTATATACTCAATATGGGGAGGTGATGCTGCCCAAACTACTTGAAGTATTTAACTCCTCTTTTGAATCGGGTAACCTGCCTCCGTCCATGACAAGGGGGAAAGTTATTTTGCTACTGAAGGCGGGCAAGGATCCCTTGGATCCCGGCTCGTATAGGCCTATATCACTCCTACAAATCGACGTTAAAATTCTGGTGAAGGTACTGGCCATACGGGTTAACAAAATTATCCTGTCCATCATCCACCCCGACCAGGCAGGGTTTATGCCACGCAACTCCACCGCGACTAAGCTTTGGCGGTTGTACTTAAATATGCAGACCCCCTCGGACTCCGCCGGCAGTAGGGCACTGTTGTCGCTTGATGCCAATAAGGCCTTCGACAGTGTTGGCTGGCGGTACCTCTGGGCGGTACTGGCTAGGTTTGGCTTCGGCCCTAATTTCCTGAGGTGGGTCAGGCTTTTGTATGCTACGCCACAGGCGGCCATACGCATGTCTGATAGGATGTCCCATGCTTTTGCTCTGGGCAGGGGGACCAGGCAGGGTTGTCCCCTGTCCCCCCTGCTCTTTGCCTTGGCTATTGAGCCCCTTGCGGCTCTGGTAAGAGACTGCCGGCCGGTTCGGGGTTTTAGATATGGCGACATGCATGAGAAAATCATGCTGTACGCCGATGACATGCTCCTCTTTATGGAGGACTCGGAGGACTCACTGCGGCAGGTAATAGCCCTTATCACTGACTTCGGCCGTTTCTCGGGCCTTACCATCAACTGGACAAAGTCGGCCCTAATGTTCCTAGATGGGGCGCCTGCGCCCGGGGGGGAGCCTTTCTTGCCCCGTCCCTGTGGTGTCTTCTTTTAAATATTTAGGAGTCTGGGTATCCCCTACAATAATGGACTACTGCAAATTAAACATGTATCCCCTGCTGTCCAAATTCAGAGACAAGATTCACATTTGGAACAGACTGAAAGTGTCCCTAGCGGGTAAAACAAACCTAATTAAAATGATATTAATGCCGCAACTGCTATATTTACTCCATAACACGCCCATAGTTATCACCCTCAAAATATTTAGAGTGGTCAATTCTCTCTTTAGGCAATTATTGTGGCACACCTAGGATAAAACTAGAACAATTACAGTGCCGAAGGAAGGAGGAGGCCTTGCTCTGCCCAATCCCTGGATATACTACTTAGCGGCACAGCTTCAGCACCTGATAGGAGCCATGGGATCGTTGCCCACGGCCTCGTCAGCTAGGCTTATGTTGTGGGGCTCGGGGGCAGCCGTGATACCTGAGGGGTTGGAGGCTCATAACTTTCAGAAACCCAATAAACGTTTGCCCACTTATGCACTTATTCAGAAGGTATGGAATAAGGCCAAGCAGCTCCAAAATGTGTCAGGGTTCACCGAGTTCAGCCCCCTCTGGGGTAATAACTTGTATGAGGAACTGGCTAAGATTGAGCAGGGACACAGGTGGTGTTCCTTTGGGATCACGCACCTCAAGCATGTTTTCCGGGGTGGGGCTCTGCTTCCTTTCAGCGAGCTACAGTCTAGATTTACGCTCCCTCACACTATGCAGTTCTACTACCTGCAGCTGCGGCACGCTGTGAGGGCCCAGGAGGAAGCTGTGGAGTGGGTTCAGTCCCCCACTCCAGTTTTCCGTACACTATGCGCTGCACATGACACTAAGGGTGTGATCTCCCAATGCTATAACATGCTATTAGCATCATTTTTGGAGGGGCACCCTGCGAGGGCAGTGGATCAGTGGGAGGCGGATCTGGGGCCCATTGAGGGGGAAATCTGGGAGGAGGCGTTACAAGCAGTGAATAATTGATCGCTCAATGTGTCACAGAGGGTCTCTCAGTTGTATATTTTACTCAGAGTGCACTTCACCCCGGTGAAACGCTTCAGAATGGGTCGGGCTTCCGATCCACTGTGTGGACATTGCAGGACGGCCCCGGGCGATCTGATTCACCTGCTCTTGCGTTGCCCCAAGCTCCATAGATACTGGACAGAGGTCTTGGCTACACTTAATTCGGTGTTGCAGACCAACGTTTCACTGGACCCACTTTGTTGCCTGCTGGGGAGGAGGAGGTGACCAGGATAGCATTCGGCAGGGCACTGTTCCAGGCGAGAAAGATCATTCTCCTTCACTGGAAGTCGAATACGCCCCCCGCGGTCAAGACGTGGATACAACACGTGGGTAGAACACTCTTAATGGAAAAATACATTTATCAACACAGAGGTAACGCGGGGAAATGTCTTAAACTATGGGATCCATGGCTTGCGTCGCCTGGTTTGAGCCCCTTGGAACTGGTACAGGCGAGATTACTTGGGGGAGTGTAGGGGCAGAGGTTAACAGCAGGGATTTTTAGCTGGGCACTAAAGCAAAGCGCAGGTGTAGGACAGACATAAGAGGGTGTAAGTAGCTTACAGTCGGGAAGAGGTTAAAGAAAAATGGGGGGTGGTTAGCTTAGATTAGGTGTCTTACCTGATTGGGGCAAGCATCGGATGGGGGAGGAGTGTTATGTATACTGCGGGAGAGAGGAGGAGTGAGGCAGCAGTCTGGGAGATAAATCATTAGAGGAAAGTCGTGTGGCTCTGTCGCTTGATGCCTAGAACAGAGAGGGACATGAGTGAGGTAGGGTCCATCCACGCCGCGGCCTGCGTCCACGCGTGCAAGGCGGTCTAGGCCGCCGGAGCGCTTCAGCCCGGACAACATCCCCAGGGCACAACATCGGGTCAGGACTCCTAGCCGCTCCCCTTCAGGCCCCCCTGCTAAATAGGCCCCAGCTTCCACTGCCCGGAGGCCGGGGAAGACCCAAGGGACACAGCATGGTCGGGGTGAGACTCACCGGGCTTCCAGTCCGACCTCACCGATTGTAGTGCCGGCCCAAGTTCACTCGGCGGCCCCCGCTGGCGATGCTCCCGTCGGGGGGGCTTCCCAGCGCAGGAAGGATCCTCCATCGTGCGCCGGCATTCCCGATCCGCGGCCGGCGGCCCGCCTCGTGGCGGCGCCATGACACCTCGTGGGGTGGGAGCTGCAGTAGGCCATTCCCGCCAGTCGAGAGGCCCCGCCTTCAGGTCTCTGTTGGGGCCTGGGAGGGTTGGCCGGATAGATGCCGGAGCTCTGGCCGCGTCGGCGGCGCAGATGGATGACATCATCAGCGAGGTCAGCAGTGATGGAGGAGAGAGCCCTCAGGGGGATGTCGGCCCTGCACCACTCACCATGCCAGCAGTGTCCAGCGGTCGTGGAGGATCGGGAGAGGAGCGTCGGCGGCCACACGGGCAGGCGGCGGTGCTATCCAGCAGCAGTGAGGAGGGGGAGCTGACGGAGGACCCCCTGGAGGCCTTCTCGTCCGCTACAGCCTGGTAAGTCGAGAACTCCATACTCTAAGCGGGGCGGTAGGCCTGTAATGTCACGGGGGCTAGTGCAGGGGTTGGGGTGGAGGTCCAGAGTCCCACGAGGGAAGGAGGGGTATGGGATGCTTTGCGGGAGCTTCTGTGCAGGTTGGATGGCGGTACTCCCCAGTTGGCAACCCCAGTCAGGCCTTGGGTCCCCCCCCAACACAGGTCGGTACACCCTCAGTGACGGTTCTCCCCCTGCAGACGGTTCTGGCAACGGGAGTGGCGGGGACGCAAACGGATAAGGACGGCGAGGGATCGGCTGCGGCGGTTTCCCGGAAGAAGAAGGACAAGGACAAGGAGGTGGAGAAGGTATGTTTGGCCGATGCAGCACGGTGCAAGATTTACGTATGCTTTGAGGGGCCACTGGGGGACCACCTGAACCAGGAGGTGCTGGAAAAAATTTGGAAGGATGAGTTTGTGGAACTTTTTTCCCTGCTCCTGTTAGAGAAATGTAATCTCGATCGGGTGAAGCCGAACGAGAGTAAAAAGGATGAGGACGAAAAACGCAGATACAGACTTATTCCGCGTACATTTGCAAACTGGTTGCAAGCATTTGAGATTTTTGCAAGCGTAATTGGGGAGAAGGCCCCCGAGAATTGCTCTGCGTTATTTTGCTACCTAGATGCTATTAGTGAAGCGCATAGGGTGTATGGGGGCCTGGCGTGGCTTCGGTATGACAAGCAATTTCGTCAGCGAAAGGCCATTTGTCCCTCCATTAGGTGGGATCATAAAGATATTAGCTTGTGGATGAAGTTGATGACTTCGTCCAGGGTTACGAGTCAGTTTTTTCCAGGGGGGGGCCGGCGGCGCTTCCTCCTCAGGATCGCCGGCCCTCAAAAAGAAAGGGGTTTGCTGGCAGTTTAATGACGGAACCTGTCTGTTTGGCGGCTCATGCCGCTTCAAGCATGAATGCTCAGGGTGCGGCGGTTCCCATGCCCTCACACGGTGTTTCAAGCAGGGTAAGGGGCGGACCGGAGACGGCGCTGGAAAAAGGGACGACGCCGGTGAAGCTGGAAAGGATGCTACCTTTTCTAAGTACGGTAAGTATCCTGTTAGGGAGGCGGCGGGCCTTCTGGAGGCGGGATTCAGGGAAGGTTTTAAAATCCTGAGCACAGTGCTGGAGGTTCCTCCGGTGGAATTTCTGATCAGAAGTGTAATTTTTGATTACAAGTGGAAGAGTTAAAAACCAGGATTTGCTTTTAGCTGCTTTTAACTGTTTCTGCTGCAAGTGTTCAATTGTTTGTCTTTTTTTCTCTGACACTTTTTAAACAGCTTTTTTTTCCCTTTCTGCTAATTAAGGGGAGTGTTTAATTGTTAACAGGGGAGTGTCTAATTGTTAACAGGTGAGTATATAAGTGTCTGTAAAAACTCCATAAGAGCTGGCTCCTTGCTGAGATCTGGTGTGGAATTTTTGATTACAAGTGGAAGAGTTAAAAACCAGGAGTTTAAAACAAGAGTTAAGCCAGGAGTCTTCTAAAACTGTAAGTAGTATCTTAATCTTCATACAAGTAATTATATTGTAACTGGGAAATGAGTGCTAGCAGGGTTGAAGGTTTTGCTCAGTGCACAGTGTGTCACATGTATGCAAAATTGGTGCAACAGCTCCAAGATGGATACCGCTGTGACAGATGTGAGCAGGTTGCCCTTCTGGAAGCTCGTATTAGAGATCTGGAGGAGCAAGTTGCAACACTGGGTAGAAATGACAACCTTGAAAGGGGTCCTCTGCTCGCTGAGCAAGTGGTCAGTAAGGTTGATGTGGAGGGTGGAGGGGAAAGTCAGGATTATCAGATAGGGAGATGGGTTAATGCAGTTAGAGGGAGTGGAAGGGGCGTGAAGAAAGGGAAGGCCAGTCCTGTATTTGTGCATCAAAACAAATTTGCCAAGTTGGGTGATGATGTGGAGGTGGCAAACACAGAGGTGGCAGCCCTAGATGTTACTGCTACCCCTAACAGCCGGGAGAGCAACCCATCTAGTAGAGGTGGGGAGGGGAGTGCAGGTAGGCCTAGACAGTTGGTGGTAATAGGGGATTCTATAATCAGAAGGACTGATAGAATAATTTGTTGCCAGGATCGCTTCAACCGAATGGTTTGCTGTCTCCCTGGTGCCAGGGTTCGGCATGTGGTGGACCGGGTGGATAAATTACTGGGAGGGGTTGGGCATGACCCAGCTGTCTTGGTCCACGTTGGAACCAATGACAGTATACATGGAAGGTGGAGGCTCCTTAAGAATCAATTTAAAGAACTAGGCTGCAAGATGAAGGGAAGGACCTCCAAGGTGATATTCTCTGAAATATTGCCTGTGCCATGCGCAACACAGGAAAGGCAGGGGGAGATTAGAGAGCTGAATGCATGGCTAAAGACCTGGTGTAGGAAGGAGGGATTTGGGTTTCTAGAGCACTGGGCTGACTTTTCATTGGGGTGCAACCTATATGCTAAAGACGGTTTGCACTTGAATGGAAGGGGGTCTGCTGTGCTGGGGGAGAGGTTTATGGGAATGCTGGAGGAGTATTTAAACTAGGATTGAGGGGGAGGGTGAATTAGAATTACATCGAGCAGACAGTTCAGTTAGTGGTCAGACATTAATGGAGAGTGGAATGGGGATAGATGGGGGGAGGGTTATGGCAGGTGACAAGAAAGTTCCCATGTTGCAAACAGCCATTGGAAATAATAGTGCCATTTGTACTACTATAAATTATATGAAAAACACCAGAGAAAAATGTAACAATACATTTAAGTGTTTGTTCACCAATGCCAGAAGTCTGCCAAGCAAAACAGGTGAGCTGGAAGCTCTGGTGCATGAGGAGAGCTATGATGTAATCGGTATTGCTGAAACTTGGCTTCAATCCTCACATGACTGGGCTATTAATATTCCTGGCTATGCTCTCTTTCGGAAAGACAGGGTAAAAAGGAAAGGTGGAGGGGTCTGTCTCTATGTGAGAAGTGACCTCAAAGCAAGCGTGAAAGAGAACCTGGTTGATGGAGAGTGTGATGAGGCTGAAGCATTATGGGTGGAACTGCATACAGATGTGCGTAGTTCAAAATTAATCATTGGAGTTTGTTATAAACCACCCAATGTTAATGAGGAGGTGGAGACTCAGCTCCTTGCACAGATGGAAAGGGCTGCAAGGTCTGGGACGGTGATAATAATGGGGGATTTTAACTACCCAGAAATTGACTGGATTAATGGCACTTCTGGGACAGTTAAAGGACAAAAATGTAAAAACCTATTGCAGGACAATTTTATGGTGCAGTTTATTGAGGCCCCAACTAGGAATGATGCCCTGTTGGACCTGATAATCTCAAACCATGCAGAGCTTATTACTAATGTTCAGATAAAGGAACACCTGGGTAGCAGTGATCATAACATGATTTCATTTAATGTTAACTATAAGCAAGAAATACATACAGGAAATATTAAAACACTAAATTTTAAGAGAGCAAATTTTCCAAGGATGAGGGCCGCTCTCCAGGACTTGGACTGGGAGGGACTATTGACACAGCTGAACACAGAACAGAAATGGGAATTCTTCAAAAAGACTGTGTGGAACCTCACTGCAAAGTATGTTCCCATGGGCAATAAGTTTAAAAGGCTAAAAATAAAACCTATGTGGCTCACGGTCAAAGTTAAAAAAGCTATAAACAATAAGAAAGTCGTTTTTAAAAAATATAAAAATGAAGGAACACTAGTGTTGTTTAAATGTTACAAAGAATATAACAGGATATGCAAAAAGGAAATCAAGGATGCAAAAATTCAAAACGAACGACAGATTGCAAAAGATAGTAGGACAAACCCCAAAAAATTATTTAAATATATTAATAGTAAAAAGGTGAAGCCTGAGCATGTAGGCCCCTTACAAAATAATCTAGAGTGGGTGACTGGGGACAAAGAGAAGGCAAATGTATTAAATGCTTTCTTCAGCTCTGTGTATACAAAGGAGCATGGGGGAGCTCATGTCCAAAATGGGGGTGGGAGTGACACAGCCTCAAATCCACAATGGCTCAAAAGTGATATGGTCCAGAAATATTTAGACAGAATAAAGGTGGATAAAGCACCTGGACCTGATGGCATCCACCCACGGATCCTAGGTGAGTTGAGCTCTGTCATTTCAAAGCCACTGTATCTAATATTTAGGGACTCATTAAAGACAGGAATAGTACCACTGGATTGGCGCAGGGCCAATGTGGTGACCATATTTAAAAAGGGAACAAAGTCTTTACCAAGTAACTATAGACCTGTTAGTTTAACTTCTATAGTTGGGAAGATACTGGAACGTTTAATAAAAGACCACATGGATGAGTGCTTGCTGGAAAAAAACTATTTAAGCAGCAGACAACATGGATTCATGAAAGACAGAAGTTGTCAGACAAACCTGATTTCCTTTTATGAAGAGGTAAGTAAAACCCTGGACAGAGGCGGGGCTGTGGACGTGATAAATTTGGATTTTGCAAAAGCGTTCGATACAGTTCCGCACACACGGCTCATGTGTAAGGTAAGGTCTACAGGATTGGATATATCAGTTTGTAAATGGATAGAAAACTGGCTGAAAGACAGAATTCAGAGAGTCGTGGTTAATGATTCTTACTCTGAATGGTCCAAGGTTATCAGTGGTGTACCCCAAGGTTCAGTGCTGGGACCCTTACTTTTCAATATATTTATAAATGATATTGGGTCTGAGATCAAAAGTAACATTTCTGTCTTTGCAGATGACACCAAGCTATGCAGTGGAATAACGTCCTTGCAGGATGTCTCCAATTTACAAGCCGACCTCAATGCTCTGTCTAATTGGGCGACTAAGTGGCAGATGAGGTTTAATGTAGATAAATGTAAAGTTATGCACTTGGGGGCTAAGAATATGCATCATACATACTAGGGGGAGTACAACTGGGGGGATCTGTAGTGGAGAAGGATCTGGGGGTTTTAGTTGATCATAAGCTCAATAATGGCATGCAATGCCAAGCTGCGGTTTCCAAAGCGAGCAAAGTCCTTTCTTGTATTAAGAGAGGTATGGACTCCAGACACAGAGATATAATTTTGCCCCTGTACAAATCATTAGTAAGACCTCATCTGGAATATGCAGTTCAGTTTTGGGCACCAGTTCTCAAAAAGGACATCGGAGAACTGGAGAAAGTGCAGAGAAGGGCAACCAAACTGATAGGAGGCATGGAGGAGCTCAGCTATGAGGAAAGATTAGAAGAACTAAATTTATTCACTCTTGAGAAGAGGAGAATAAGGGGGGATATGATCAACATGTACAAATATATAAGAGGTCCATACAGTGAACTTGGTGTTGAGTTATTCACTTTACGGTCAACACTGAGGACAAGGGGGCACTCTTTATGTCTAGAGGAAAAGAGATTTCACCTCCAAATACGGAAAGGTTTTTTCACAGTAAGAGCTGTGAAAATGTGGAACAGACTCCCTCCAGAGGTGGTTCTGGCCAGCTCAGTAGATTGCTTTAAGAAAGGCCTGGATTCTTTCCTAAATGTACAGAATATAACTGAGTACTAAGATTTGTAGGTAAAGTTGATCCAGGGTAAATCCGATTGCCTCTCGGGGGATCAGGAAGGAATTTTTTCCCCTGCTGTAGCAAATTGGATCATGCTCTGCTGGGGTTTTTTGCCTTCCTCTGGATCAACTGTGGGTATGGAGTTGGGTGTATAGGATTTTACTGTGTTTTTTTTTTTTTTTTTTTTTTTTTTGTGGTTGAACTGGATGGACTTGTGTCTTTTTTCAACCTGACTAACTATGTAACTATGTCAAAAAATTTGAGGTCGGCTCTGCTCCATCACTGGGTGGTGTTGGCTAAATTGGCCAAGGAAGTGGCGCTGGGCCGGATGGCCAGCCCGTTTACTGATCCGCCGTTGTCTGGTTTGGTAGTGTCCCCGTTGGGCGTGGTTCCTAAAAAGGAGGCAGGGCAGTTTCGGATTATTCATCATCTGTCCTACCCAGAGGGCGGCTCGGTTAACGATGGTATCGACCCGCAACGTTGTGCAGTTACCTATACGCCTCCTGGGTTAGGAAGTACGGCAGGGATGCCCTTATGGCAAAGACTGACGTAGAATCGGCTTTCAGGCTTTTGCTGGTACTTCCCCTCACTTGTTAGGTTGTTGTTGGCAAAGTAAATATTTTGTAGATCGTTGCCTGCCGATGGGTTGTTCTATATCTTGTGCCCTGTTTGAGGCCTTTAGTTTGTTCTTTGAATGGGCAGTCAGGGAGGTGGCGGGCGTGAATTCCGTCATCCATTATTTGGACGACTTCCTGTGCGTGGGTCCCCCAGAGTCCCGCTGTTGCGGGGTGTTGCTGGGGACGGTACAGCACTTGGCGGAGCGTTTCGGTATACCCTTGGCGGCGGAAAAAACGGAGGGCCCCGCTTCGGAGTTGGTTTTTCTGGGAATTACAATTGACTCCATGGCCATGGAGTGTAGGTTGCCGGAGGACAAATTGGTGGCCTTGCGGAGTGAGGTGAGTTTGGCAAGGGGAAAGAGGAAGATTCGCTTGAAGGAATTGCAGTCCTTGTTGGGTAAATTGAATTTTGCCTGCAGGATTATTCCCATGGGGCGCATTTTCTGCAGGCGGCTTTCGGCGGCCACGGCGGGGGTGCGAGTTCCGAACCACTTTGTGTGTTTGAACAGCGAGTTGAGGGACGATTTAAGGATCTGGGGGATGTTTCTGGATTCTTTCAATGGCCGCTTTCTGTGGCAATCAGGGCCGGTCAGTAATGCTGATTTGGTTCTGTTTACCGACGCAGCGGAGTCCGTGGGGTATGGATCTTATTGTCAAGGTCGTTGGAGCGTGGAGCCCTGGCCGGCGGCATGGAAGGACGCTGGTTTCCTTCGCAACCTGGTGCTTTTGGAGCTATTTCCCATTGTAGTAGCGGTGGAGCTTGGGGGAGACTCTCAGGAATAGGAAAGTGCGGTTTAATTGTGACAACATCGGGGTGGTGTCCGCCATCAACAATATCTCGGCGTCTCCCCCCCCAGTGATCAGGTTTTTACATTACCTAGTGCTCAGTTGTTTACGGATAAATGCTTTGATTTATGCGGTTCATATCCCCGGAGTGGATAACAGATTGGCGGATGCTTTGTCTCGTTTCCAGTGGGAGGAGTTCGGGCACTGGCACCGGAGGCAGAAGTGCAGGGGGAGCCTTGCCCGCAGGAGTTGTGGAACATTGCACTGGAGTCGCCGCAGGATTGATAAGGCAGTCGCTCAGCGCTGGAACATGGAAGGCGTATTCGAAGGTGTGGCATGAATGGTTCTCGCTGAGGAAGGAGGTAGGAGGGTCGGATGACCCGGAGGATATGCAGGCTTGGGTGTTGTTTTTCATTTGCAGCAACTATGAAAAAGGGATTGTCGGCCATAGGTAAGAAAATGGCGGCGTTAGCATTTTTGTTTCAGGTGGCGGGCCACAGGGATTTCACGAAATCCTTTGTGGTGCGCCGGGCGTTAAGGGGCTATAGGAAGGGCGGTTCTTCCCAGGATTCTAGACGCCCGGTTTCATTTGAAGTCCTGGGTACTGTGTTAGCTAGTTTGGTGCGAGTATGTTCGTCACCTTACGAGCAGGTCCTTTTCCAGGCTGCTTTTGTATTGACCTTTTTTGGGGCATTCAGGGTGGGTGAATTAGTCTCCCCATCCAAGACGTTGGTGGGAGGCCTCCTGTTCCGGGACATTCAATGCTTGGAGGAGTCGGTATCGATTTGGATCCGGCATTCCAAGACCGATTAGCAGGGGAGGGGGGCCCGTGTGGAGTTGTTTAAGGGGAACTGCTCGCAAATTTGCCCTGTAACAGCTGTAAAACAATTCTTAGGTGTTCGCCCACTGGGGGGCGGGGCATTCTTCGTTCATCAGAATGGGGCGTGCCTCTCTAGGTTTCAGTTTACGGCGGTCTTCCTTAAGTGTCTAGGGGAAGGGGTTTTGGTCCCGGGGAGTATTCTGCATATTCTTTTCGCAACGGGGGCAGCTACAGAGGCATCACGATGGGGTTTACCTGCAGATTCTGTAAAGCGGATTGGCAGATGGGAATCAAATAGATATCGGCTGTATGTTCATCCACATTTGTTATGACCTGCTGGCTAATATATGTATTATCTGTTATTTTTGTGCGTTTCTTTGGGGCCTCTTGCTGGGTTTGTTCTTTGTTATGTCGTTTCAGGTCCCCCAGGATGCCTCATCTGGATTTTGGGACATTCATATGTTTTTTGGGGGGCTAAGCCGGCAGATGTCAGGCCGAATGGTAGGCAGCTGGGTATGTCTAGAGAAGAGGGCAGGATCAGGTGGATTGGGATCCCGGGTATGATGTGGGAAAAAGTGGTCCCTGAGGTTCATCGGGGCGCCAGTTTAAACCGTGTTCCGGATATTTTGTTCCTGCACGTGGGTGGCAATGACTTGGGCATTCGACCCATGCGGCAGGTCATTAAGCACATACAGTGGGATTTCCGGCGCTTGCGAGTCTCCTTCCCTGACTTGATTATCGTGTGGTCAGACATTGTGGGTCGCATGTCATGGAGGGAGGCTCGTTCAATTGAAAAGTTAGACAAGGCCTGCATCAAAGTTAACAGGGAGGTGGGCAGGTTTTTGGTCCATCATGGTGGGGTAGTGGTACGCCATTCCGAGCTAGAAAATGAGACCTGGAGGTACTTGAGAGGGGATGGGGTGCATCTCAACCCTATTGGGATTGATCTCTGGGCCCCAGTGGCGGCCCGTCCATAGGGGGCGCATGGGCGCCGCCCCCCCCTCTCCCCAAAGCCAGTAAAAAATAAAAAAAAATAAATGAAAAAAAAATTTTTTTTTTTGGGCCCTTTAAGAAAAAAAAAAGGTCCTTTAAGACGGTGCATGTTCAGGGTGAGCGCCGGTCAAAGACTCAGAGCACTGCTATAGCATCATTGAAGCGTCATGCCAATGCAGCAGGCAAGACGCTTCATTTGCAGTTTTTTTTTAAGCTCCGTGGCTATGTGCTGTGCGCCACGAGCCAATCACTCTCCAGTGTCTCCACTCTCCTCTCTAATTGGGTCCTGCTGCTTCCTCACTGCAGAAGGAAATGGGCGGTGCTTTCCCCAGGGCAGTGTTACTTTCGCTTGTGACTCCAGGAGGACTCTAAGGTAAGAAACTTTATTAAAAACACTTTATTTGTCTCATTGTCTGTCCTGTCCAGTGTCCCTGTCCACCCCATCCATGTCCAGCACCTTATGCTGTATGCTCAGCCTGTACTGTGATCGGACTGAGAGAGGACAGGAGGGAGGGGGAGGGTGCCGTGCTTCACATCTCCTGTCTGTGTGTGAGGGCGCCATAGAGTACTGCGTCCTGCAGCTGTGCTTTACAAATCTCTTATCTCTGTCTGTCTATCTAATCTATCTGACTGTCCTGCCTGTCCCCTCTCTCTCTCTCTCTCTCTCTCTGTCTGTCTGTCTGTCTGTCTATCTGTTTAATTATCTATCTATCTCTCTATCTATCTATAGCCATATCTATCTATCTATCTATCTATCTATCTATCTATCTATCTATCTATCTATCTATCTATCTATCTATCTATCTATCTATCTCTCTATCTATAGATCTATCTATAGCTCTATCTATCTCTCTATCTATAGATCTATCTATCTCTCTATCTATAACTCTATCTATCTATCTATCTATCTATCTATCTATCTATCTCTCTTTCTATAGATCTATCTATCTATCTATCTATCTGTCTATCTATCTATCTATCTATAGCTCTATCTATCTATAGCTCTATCTATCTATAGCTCTATCTATCTATCTCTCTTTCTATAGATCTATCTATCTATCTATCTATCTATCTATCTATCTATCTATCTATCTATAGCTCTATCTATAGCTCTATCTATCTATCTCTCGATCTATAGATCTATCTATCTCTCTCTATCTATCTATCTCTCTATCTATAGCTCTATGTCTCTATCTATCTATGTCTCTATCTATCTATCTATAGCTCTATCTATCTCTCTCTCTCTATAGATCTATCTCTCTCTCTCTCTATAGATCTATCTCTCTCTCTCTATCTATCTATGTCTCTATCTATCTATGTCTCTATCTATCTATCTATCTATCTATCTATCTATCTATCTATCTATCTATCTATCTATTAGCTACCTCTGTCTAATTATCTATCTATTTATCTATCTAATTATCTGTCTGTCTATCTATATCTATCTGTCTGTTTAATTATCTATCTATCTATCTATCTATCTATCTATCTATCTATCTATCTATCTATCTATAGCTATCTGCCTAATTATCTATTTATCTATCTAATTATCTATCTATATCTATCTGTCTGTCTGTTTAATTATCTATCTATCTATCTATCTATCTATCTATCTATCTATCTATCGCTCTATGTCTCTATCTATCTATCTATCTATCTATCTATCTATCTATCTATCTATCTATCTATCTATCTATCTATCGCTCTATGTCTCTATCTATCTATCTATCTATCTATCTATCTATCTATCTATCTATCTATATCTCTATGTCTCTATCTATCTATCTATCTATCTATCTATCTATCTATTTGTCTGTCTATCTAATTATCTATAGCTAGCTGTCTGTCTGATTATCTATCTATCTATCTATCTATATCCATCTAATTATCTATCTATATCTATATATCTGTCTGTTTAATTATCTATCTACAGCTCTATCTCTTTATCTATCTACAGCTCTATCTATCTATCTATCTATCTATCTATCTATCTATCTATCTATCGCTCTCCCTCTCTCTCTCTCTTTCTCTGTCTCTCTCTATCTGTTTAATTGTCTGTCTATCTATCTATCTATCTATCTATCTATCTATCTATCTATCTATCTATCTATCTATCTATCGCTCTCTATCTAATTGTCTATCTATATCTGTCTGTCTGATTATCTATCTATCTATCTATCTATCTATCTATCTATCTATCTATCTATCGATCTATCTAATTATCTATATCTATATGTCTGTCTAATTATCTATCTAATTATCTATCTGTATGTCTAATTATCTATCTATCTAATTATCTATAGCTCTATCTCTCTCCCCCTCCCTCCATCTATCTATCTGTTTAATTATCTATTTATCTATAGCTCTATCTAGCTATGTCTCTCTATCTATCTATCTGTCTGTCTGTCTATCTAATTATCTATCTAATTATATATAGCTCTATCTCTCGCTCCCTCCCCCTCCCTCTATCTATCTATCTATCTATCTATCTATCTATCTATAGCTATCTGCCTAATTATCTATTTATCTATCTAATTATCTATCTATATCTATCTATCTATCTATCTATCTATCTATCTATCTATCTATCTATCTATCTATTTGTTTTATTATCTGTCTATCTATCTATCTATCTATCTATCTATCTATCTATCTATCTATCTATCTATCTATCTATCTATCTATCTATCTATCTATTTGTTTTATTATCTGTCTGTCTATCTATCTATCTGTCTCTCTGTCTGTCTGCAGGTCCCATTGTCTGCGAGTGGCGGGGGGGGGGGGGGAGGGGTGGGGTGGGGTTTTGTTTGCGCCCCCCCCAAAAAAATAGAGCACCAGCCGCCACTGGGGGCATCCGTAGGGCATTCTTGGTTTGGCGGCGGGTACAAGTGTGAGGTTGTCACACTTGTTCCGCGGTGGGTGCCCTGACGTTTTTGGTGAAGAGACAGGTGGTATGGGAAAAACGGTGGGGCACATCTCAGGGATGGAGTCCTCCTCGGTGGTCTGGTGTTAGTCTGGACCACCGGATGATAAGTTGGTGGGTCTGTGGTCAGTTAGGGTCCTTGAGGCGATGTTGCGGCTGGGGGCAGATTCTAACTACAGTGGTACCACAGGCCCAAAAAGTGAGGAGGGTGTTGTCAGGGGGCTGACAACCAAGTAATATTAAAAACTGTTTTATTAAAATGTTAAATTATTTAATATTTGAGTAATGGTATATTTATATATTTTTATATATATATATTATTTGGTTATTGTTAAATAAAGGCCGAGCAGGCCATTTTAATCCAGCAGATGTCAGTGTTGTTATTTATATTAAGATAAGGGGGTTATACATGTGTGGTTGGGTGCAGTAAGGTATCTGGCTTCCCTAGTGATCTGGCTTCCCTAGTCATGTGCGTCTTTTGGTCCGTTTCAGTCCCAAATTCAGCACAAAAATCCGAGCTGAAATCAGACCTGAACTGATGAATGGAGACACACCGGACCCATGCCACGAGCCATGTGTGGCTTAGATGTGAACCCAGAATAAAAGAAGTACGTGTAATGCTGGTATTAGGTAGCCTGCCAGGCTTGTGGGGAACAATACCAAATCCTTCAACGCTACCCCAAAAGAATTGCCAAAAATCAAGGTCTAAAAATTGGAATAACGGGTTCAAATAAGAATGTCATGATTTATGGCAGTGAGAAAGGAAAGGGGGGGGGGGGGAGCATTGAAGGAGCGGAATTAAATAAAACAAAAGCATTCTTGTACCTATAAAATATATTTAGATTAATAAAACAAATGTCACTGTAAAAATATGAACTTAGCCTACCTTAAAAGTGGGTGGTGTCAGTCAGTAGAACATGGGACAGTCTCAGTAGGGCATGGCTGTATACAATGGCGGCCCATCAATAGAGGGCGCACAGGTGCCACCTCCCTTATCCATGCATCCGCCCCCCTGATCTACATATCAGGGCACCAGACTAAGGATTCCAATTGGGTGGGGGCATAGGCGTGCGCAGCCTATTGCATTAGGGTGTGCACCCCAAAGCTCAAACAGACAAAAGTATTGGGACACCTGCATTTACACGCACACAAACTTTAATGGCATCCCAGTCTTAGTCCATAGGGTTTAATACTGAGTTGGCCCACCCTTTGCAGCTTTCAAATTTCTCTTTATTAATCTTTTTTCAACAATACATACATTACAATACAAAAAAATAAATAGATACAAATTATTTGAAAAAAAAACTGATAGTACAAACAAACATAAACGGTCTCAATATAACCCCTTCATAAAATTTGACTAATATTTATAGTAATTGTTATTCTTATAGTGGAATATCCCCTTACCCTATGTACATTATCCCTAATCCTATGTCCCCTGACTTTGGTAGCCACCAGGATCACAAGAATGTATGTCCCCAATTCTAAAGACCTCCTGTCTCCATCCCTCCCTCTGTTGCAGGTGCAGCCAGCCTCTTCACCCTCCATCACTTCCATCCCTCTGTTACTCTATCCCTCCCTTGTTTCATCTTTCCATAACTCCATCCTTTTATCTTTTACTCCATTCCTCCCTCCGTCATACTGCCCATCCAACAATCCTTGTGCCTTATATCCCTCCACCTTTTCTATCATCCATCACTTTCATTCCTCTAGTATTCTGTCTCTCCCTCTTTCTTTCTTTCCATCCCTCCATCCTTTGCTTCATCATTCCATTTCTGTGTCTCGCTCACATCCCTCCATGCCTTGCTCTGTCCCATCATCCATCTCCCTGTCACCCAATCTATACCTCCATTCTTTAGGGCTCTTTCACACACACACATCAGTTTTCATGGACTTTGCTTGCTCAGCAGGGATCGCTTCGTTGAGCCCTGCTGAGCCGACAGGTCCGTCTCTGCTCACTGTGGAGAGATGGACCTTTTAGAGCTCCGCTCTCCTCTATGGGGGATGGGATAAAAACTGGCCGTTTTTATCCCATCTGCCACCTGGATTAGTGGATTTGGATGTCAGCGGACATGTCACCGCTGACATCCGTCACTCCATAGAGATGAATGGAGCGTCCGATCAGGTCCGCCTGAAAAACTGACAGACAGACCTGATCGTGTATGTGTGAAAGGACCCTAACTCACTCCTCATTCTTTCCATCTCTCTATCCATCCACCTCCCCCATCACTCCACTACTCTTTCCATTATAAACAAATAAAAAGACTCCAATGCACTTTCACACCAAATCTGCTCACTACTTACAAAAAAATATATGAATAAACACCTTAAGACCATCAAGCAAAATAATCAAATATATAATTATCATACATTTCATAAAACACACTATACAACACCAGAACTTTTAATCTACAAAACCAGCCTGATCTGTGATATTGCTCATGCCTCCCCTCTCCTGGCATGCTGGGATTTGTAGTGCCACAGCCTGACACATGAGGTGGTCATACAGGAGAGGAGGCTGTGCCTGGTGAGCAGATAATGGGTAGGGAGTAGGACAGGGAGGTGTAATAGAGATTGGGGGAGATCTCAGAAAACATGCTCCCTTTAGAGAAGCAGAGCAGTTCACAGCCACACATAAAAACGATCTTGTGTAACAACATGAGACAGGAGCCTGCTACACAGAGCCCATCCTCCTCTTCCCCTCCCCACTAAGATATGCACACAGTCCTGTCAGTGGCCTGTTGTTCAGCTAGCTTACCTTAGGCTAGGCTGAACTCGTCCTCCACTGCAGGCTGCATGGCTCCACTCCTCCCCCTCTCAGCCTCTCCTGTGAGGAACTTGAATAAGGCGCGCTGAGAGAACGAATTTGAAGGGAAGGACAGCCCTTTGTGCACCCATTGGCCGAGGAAGCAGCTGCACCGCCCCCTGCTGCCTACTCAGCCAATGGGTAGCTAAAGCTCACCGTGCACTGTGTGTGTCAGAGGCAGAGGGGAGCGATGCGACTGCCATAAGAATGTAGCTTGCGGCATGCGGGAATAATGACAACCCGCACACGCCGCGGCCATTCGGGACTCATCCCTGATTGGGAGGTATGGATTAGGGTGTGCCTATGGGTGGGGGGTGTTTTTTGAAGCACCTTCTTAGAGCCAGAGGCTCTAATTGGCTTCAAAAATGGTGGGCTCAGAGCATAGAGCATTGCGCTCCGATCCCACCCAGTTGTGTGCTGATAGAGGATTAATTGTCACTATTTTCACACCAAAGTTCCTCCCTGCCAATCAGGAGGCAGGTCATGAGACTGGTTTCCCGATTGGCCAAAGTGTCAGGCGATCCTATTGGAAGTCTAGTTGTCAGAAGAGGAGACACACAGCGTAGGAAGCTCCAGTAGAGGAGGAGAGGACACCACAGCCCCGCCACATGAGCGGGTAAGTGCCGGACTGCCAGTGTGTGGGAGGGGGTGCTGTCTCGGTGCCACGCTGCCGCCCCCCCCAAAGAAGAACCCATTAGCCGCCACTGGCTGTATACAAACTGCATGATTAGCTACAACCAGTTTGAATGTGGTCAGGCATGCCATCTCTAGATGCAAACTGCCTGTGTCAGGGCCAGTCAGGGTTTCTAATTGTATGTAGAAAAATATATATAAAGAAATATATTGATGGGAGCGCTAATAGGATTAATACAATTAATTGTGTAAAACAACAATAATATATACAAAAAATATTAAATATGAAAAATGTATAACACCAGCCTGCCTATAAACTAAAATAATGCACACGTGATAAGAAATTAGTGATATCCATCCACTAAATCAAAAAATGGAAGAAAACAATTAAAATAATGTCCACAGTGAATGTGCCAAGTATTGCAACTTTAAACATTATAAAAATAAACATGTGCTAAATCCAGAATAAAACAGGGCTATGACAGTCCTGATATATCAACACAAACAAGTCCTTGTGAAAAGTTTCTGAAGTGAGTCCTGTGAATCAATATCCAGAAGTGACAACTTTCTATGTTCACCTTCACCAAAATTGTAAACCAAAACACCCAAATCGTTCTCAGAATAAGGATGGCAGCTTACCAGAAAAAAAATATTATTTTAGTTAAAAAGGGAGTCAATAGCACTTCTAGCAAACCAGTTGCTGGCATACGTGGAGATGATGCATGTGGAAAGAAACCCTGCCTTACCATGGGCTCCGATCAAGATATGTGAAAATGAAGAAAAAAACGGCAATAGTGTAATCCCGTTTAATAAAATCAATATAAAAGATACAAAATGCAAAATGCCTGCTTACATGAGGGGGAGCCAAAGGACCCGGCACTGAGGCTAGAGAGCGGTGAAACTTTGGACAAACGGTGTCCTGAGTGGAGGTTCTCTGGCGTCCAAGGTGCGTTCCACCTTGGACGGCAGGAAGCCAGAGGGACCGGAGGTGACGTCAATGCATAACCTAGTATCGCCTCGACAGCTGTTTCGTGTTGCACGTCTTCAGGAAGCGTGCTAGGTCTCAGAAAGCATACATTTAAATACTCTTGGCAAATAGCTTAACAGGGGAAGGATCAAAAGGGAACTCACCATCATATAGAGGTATTTAAACACGTGGTACATGAAATTAAAGGATTAGAGGTTAAGAAGTCTAACACTAATGCTACGTTTCCACTGAGCGGATCGGTTCGGTACGGTTCGGTACGGTACGCTATTTTGGGTGTTTCCATTATGAAAGCGTGCCATAAAACCGAACCGTACCGCACCATTCAGGGTCCTGCTTCTCATGTGGGTCCATAGAAAATGGAACGGTACGGTTAGGGCGGAGCTACTGGCGTCACACAGTACTTTCCACTGATTGGTGGTCAGAAAACATCAATGCTGACGTCAAAGCAAAGCGCCAAACAATCACCACGTCGCCTTATTAGTCCATATAAAGGAGAAGGATGCCAGCAAACAACAGCAGGGTCTGGTTATCTGAGGAACTATCTACGTTCTTAGCAATCATCGGCGATGGCGTTATTCAGAGTGAGCTTGATGGATCAGTGAGAAATGAAAAGGTCTATAAAGATATTTCTCAGCGGATGGCAGCCGAGGGATTTGAACGGACGTCGGGCCAGTGTAGGGCAAAGCTTAAAAAGCTTAAAGCACAATAAAAAAAATTAAGGACGCCAACAGCCGTAGTGGAAACTGTCCAACTGCTTGGAGGTGGTACGACGCCATGGACGCCATTTACGGTCATCGGCCAGCAAACCAAGGCAGGGAGGGAGGTCTGGACTCTGCAACTGTAATTCTCGAATCTATGGTAGACCCCTTTGGTAAGTTTTTTTTTTTAAAAACTTTGCATAGGATATCGCTCTGCTTACCATTTAAAATATAATATCTAACCATATGTTTATTTTCAGAAACAGTTGATGGACTCTCCACTGATGCATCAAACTTATCAGAAGATGGACCTTCAATGTCTTTCAGCAGCAACAGCAGCAGTATTTCCTCAAGCCAACCACAGAGTAGCCAACCACAGAGTAGCCAACCACAGAGTAGCCAACTACAGAGTACTCCCAATGCACCAAGGCACAATGGTAAGACATGATGATAATAAAGTAATTTTTAACTGCATTTTCTTAAACTAAAACAGCAGTGGGGCAGATGTGCAGGAGGTACAGTGTTGGAATAGATAAGAAGGGGGAGATCAGCTGTGGGGGAGATGTGCATGAGGTACAGTGGTGGAAGAGATGAGAAGGGGGGGACCAGCTGTGGGGGAGATGTGCAGGAGGTACAGTGGTTGAATAGATGAGGAGGGGGAGATCAGCTGTGGGGGAGATGTGCATGAGGTACAGTGGTTGAATAGATGAGGAGGGGGAGATCAGCTGTGGGGGAGATGTGCATGAGGTACAGTGGTTGAATAGATGAGGAGGGGGAGATCAGCTGTGGGGGAGATGTGCATGAGGTACAGTGGTGGAAGAGATGAGAAGGGGGGGACCAGCTGTGGGGGAGATGTGCAGGAGGTACAGTGGTTGAATAGATGAGGAGGGGGAGATCAGCTGTGGGGGAGATGTGCATGAGGTACAGTGGTAGAAGAGATGAGAAGGGGGGGATTAGCAGGAGGTACAGTGGTAGAAGAGATGAGAAGGGGGTTCAGCAGTGGGCAGATGAGCAGTGCTGTGTATTGGTGTAGCAGATGAGCGGGGGGAACAGAGGTGTGGCAGTGAATCAGTGTGGTACAGTCTAGTGGGGCAGATGAGAAAGGAGCTTACAGTATTGGTTTGGCAGATGTTACCAAAAGCAATATTTAGGTCTTTTGTATATTACAGGTGAAAGGAGAAGGTTACAGTTGGATCTGCGCACAGTTATGGAGGATATGCGGGCAGCAGAAGAAAGGCAGCTGGAAAGAATGGATAACCTTTCTGAGAGGCGGTTTCAAGCACTACGTCAGGATGCACAGGAAGCTATGCGCCAGGAGGCAGAAATTGCCCGGCAGCAGATGGAGCAGTTGGCTACCTTCAACCAGGCCTTCCTCGGTGTCCTTGGTCAGCTTGTTCAAGTGATTGGAGCCAATCGTCAACCCAGGTCACCACCCAGACATTAGTGCCTTTCATGCAGCACAGGACCTGTACCCATGTTTACGTTTAAAAATAAAGTGGGTTTTAAAGGTTAGATTTTTTTTTTAATAGGCTCCTTTGAGCCATCAGCGATCACACAAGATTGGACACATTTGCTCCTTGCTGCACATGGCTTTCTTTGTGCTGCTGCTCTGATTCCCTTCTGCCTCCTTTGCGTTATCACCCCCCTTGGACGGTGGAGCCTGGATTTCAACAAAGGGCACCCCCGATCGCTTAATTTCTTCTCATTTTTGCATTGTAGATGTAATTGCGAATATACTTGGCATTTTTGGTTTACCTTTTCCTTTAATTTCCTTTTTAGATGTTTTTTTTCTTGGTCTGAATTTCTCACTTCCTGTTCCTTCTCAGTAAACCTGACAACATCATCTGAGCTGTGTTTAGTCAGTCAGCACAGCTTATTGAACAGCTTACTAAGGAGGAACAGGAAGTGAGAAATTCAGACCAAGAAAAAAAAAAAAAAACATTTATTGGTAGTGAAATTGAAGAAAAAAACTACAATGCAATAGCTTAGGGATATGCAATTAGTGGATATCCAACTGTTTCAGAACTACGATTCCCATGTGGCATAGCAAGACTCTGACAGTCACAAGCATGACACCCAGAGGCAAAAGCATGATGGGACTTGTAGTTCTGCAAAACAGCTGGATTTCCGCTAATTGCGTATCCCTGCACTAGCTTAATAAAAAACAAACCTTTACAAGCTCTTTATTGTAAACAATGTTTCTACATTATCAAAATTTTGCTTTTACAAAATATGTATGAAGATGATTTTTTTTGTGGAATAAAAAACAAGAACGACTTCTCTGAGTATGTCTGATTTTATTTAGCATTTAGCAAAAAGTAATTAAAGATTTTAATTATTCACGGTAACAACGTTAACGTTAAGGTGCCTCATCAGAGCCTAACGTATTTCACTGCACTCTTCTTCCATATCCTGTGCTGCTATTACTGGTACTGGCTCTTCTGGAGATGTATTCCAATCCTGGTCAAAGTCTTCTCCATGGCTTTCACAAAGATTGTGAAGAGTACAGCACGTTAGGACCATGGATTTTGTAAGTTGAATGTCACTGTCATTCCTCTTCATAAGACACCTCCATCTACCCTTTAGTCTTCCAAACGCATTTTCCACTACAACACGTGCCCTGGATGTTTTCTTGTTGTAGATTTGCTGCTCTGTTGTTAGGCGCCCATTGTCAGAAAATGGTTTCAGGAGCCAATTTTGTAAAGGATAGGCAGAGTCCCCAAGCACATAATAGCCAACATTCACCCCACAAATGTTCTTAGTGCTAACAGGATACAGGCCTCCCTGGCCAACCCAATCCCAAAATGTTGACAATCGGAGAACCCGAGCATCATGCAAACTCCCAGGCTTTCCTACATTCACATTCCAGAATAGTCCCTTGCCATCCACTACTCCCTGGAGGACGATGGAATGCCAGCCTTTTCGGTTGAAGTAGTCAGTGTGGTATTCTTGTGGTGCTATTATTGGTATGTGTGAGCCATCAATAGCACCAACACACTGTGGAAGGCCCCACCTGTTCTCAAAGTACTCAGCCATGTCTTTGAGCTTTTCCCTGTTAGGAAAATGAACAATTTCAGGAGCTAGCAATGTGCACACAGCCTTACAGAAGTCCTGCACACACCGGCACACTGATGATTTGCTGACACCAAAAAGATGACCTATACTCCTATATTCACTGTTGGTAGCCAGCTTCCACAGTGCAATGGCAATTCTTTTCCTTACAGGCAAACAGGCTCTGAAGTTGGTGCTTTTCTTTTCCATCACTGGACGTAGCTTGGCACAAAGGAATGAGAAGGTTTCCTCTGACATCCTTAAATTCTGCACCCACTGTCTGTGGGTGAATCCTGGGACGGTCACATTCCACCACTCATTGGCACGAGGGAATGCCCAAATCACTGGTCGGCGGCGCTGCTTTGACAAAAGGAGAAGCATCTGTAAAAAATGCAGTGTGTCAGTGTGTATAGGTCAGTGTGTGTGTGTGTGTGTGTGTGTATAGGTCAGTGTGTGTCAGTGTGTGTGTGTCAGTGTGTGTATAGGTCAGTGTGTGTGTGTGTGTCAGTGTGTGTATAGGTCAGTGTGTGTGTGTGTGTCAGTGTGTGTATAGGTCAGTGTGTGTGTGTGTGTCAGTGTGTGTATAGGTCAGTGTGTGTGTGTGTGTCAGTGTGTGTATAGGTCAGTGTGTGTGTGTGTGTGTCAGTGTGTGTATAGGTCAGTGTGTGTCAGTGTGTGTGTGTATAGGTCAGTGTGTGTCAGTGTGTGTGTGTCAGTGTGTGTATAGGTCAGTGTGTGTCAGTGTGTGTGTCAGTGTGTGTATAGGTCAGTGTGTGTCAGTGTGTGTGTGTATAGGTCAGTGTGTGTCAGTGTGTGTGTGTCAGTGTGTGTATAGGTCAGTGTGTGTCAGTGTGTGTATAGGTCAGTGTGTGTGTGTGTGTGTGTGTGTCAGTGTGTGTATAGGTCAGTGTGTGTGTGTGTGTGTCAGTGTGTGTATAGGTCAGTGTGTGTGTCTGTGTGTCAGTGTGTGTATAGGTCAGTGTGTGTCAGTGTGTGTGTGTATAGGTCAGTGTGTGTCAGTGTGTGTGTGTATAGGTCAGTGTGTGTCAGTGTGTGTGTAGGTCAGTGTGTGTTTCAGTGTGTCAGTGTATGTGTGTGTGTGTGTGTTTCAGGTAAGTCAGTCAGTTGTGCTTACCCTATAGCGCTGCCGTCTTTGTCTTAGCAGCACAAATGTATACTTCTCCTCCCGGCTACACATCCAAGCTAAAAGTTTTCTTCTCTTTTCGGCTGTGTTTCTCATTGCCGCTCGCAACCTTCTCTCATACAGTGCGGTATGAATTTTGCCTATAAAGAACCAAAAGGCTAGCAGAGAAAAGACGAGCTGCTGAATGACCTCCATTGTTGTTGTTGTTGTTTGGCTGACGCTGAGTGACGCTGCATCACGTTTCTCGTCGCACTAGTGTGACATCATGAGAGGCATTTTTTCTAAAACCTGTATGGCCCTGGCGGTCCGATTTGCAGTGGAAACGCTCACCAGAATAGACCGGACCATTCAAACCCGTTCCATTCTAAACGACCCGAACCGATCCGCTCAGTGGAAACGTAGCATAATTATTGTTTGTTAGAGGGAATCAAAAAACTCAAACAAAATAAAAATATAGTAGTTTGACCTGCGGACAAATGAGGAGGTGTGGTGATACTCACCAAAGATAGCTACTATGCAGAGATCCAGCGACTCCTACATGATACCAGTACATACAAACCGCTCTTAGCAGACCCTTTAGTCGGATTGAAAGCTGAATTAACTACCTGGGTTACTAAAGGGGTTACCCAAGGCATTTTGGATAGGAAGGAGGCACAATATCTTATACCTCGGGTGCCCCGTACCCCGGTTTTATATATATTACCCAAAATTCACAAGAACAAAGATCAACCACCTGGCTGACCCATCATTAGCCGTATAGGCTCACTTTTCTCAAGAGTGGGGGAATATCTCGATATCTATTTACAACCCCTGGTCATTCGGGGTAAGTCATATTTAAAAGATAGTCGATAACTTATCAATTCCCTGTCTACCATTGAAGTTTCAGATGAGACTTTGATGGTTACAGTAGATATAGAGTCACTCTATACTAATATCCAACAGAAAGATGCTTTGGTGGCAGTTGAACTAGCATTGATGGAGGAATCACAATTAATGACAGCACAGGTGAAATTTTAGTTGGGGGTTGCTATGGGGGCACGTTATGCCCCCAGTGTAGCAAACCTGGTACTTAATAAATGGGAAGGGGAAACCATTTATAGAGAGAATTACCAGGCCTTACTATACTACAAAAGATACATCAATGTGATTTTGTTGTGGGAGGGATCCCAGACATCATTGGAGGTTTTTCTCCAATGTTTAAATCACAATCAGTATGGCCTTAGATTTACAGCTGAATTTAGTTTGGCAACGATTAAGTACTTGGATCTCACTCTGGTAAAGAAAAACAATCAGATTGGTACTAAAACTTTTTTCAAAACCACCGATAGGAATGCGTTTGGCCTATTAACAGTTGCCATCATCCTCATTGGTTGGGGGCCATACCAAAAGGCCAATATATGCGCATTCGGCGAAATTGTGACAGCATGACAGATTTTGATACACAGTCTGCAATCCTTACCGAAAGATTCAATGAGAAGGGTTATTCTCAACAAACACTTCTTAGGGCTAAACATGAGGTCTCCACTATGGACAGAGACATCCTCTTAACCTCAAAAAATAAATCCCCTTTTTTAGGGTGTTAGGCTTTATTTCAGGGTTCCATAGGCAATTTAACCACTTAACCCCCGGACCATATTGTTGGTCAAAGAACAGAGTACTTTTTGGGATTCGTCACTTTAACTGACAATTGCTCGGTCGTGCGACGTGGCTCCCAAACAAAATTGGCGTCTTTTTTCCCCCACAAATAGAGCTTTCTTTTGGTGGTATTTGATCACCTCTGCGGTTTTTAGTTTTTGCGCTAAAAACAAAAATAGAGCGACAATTTTGAAAAAAAAATGAATATTTTTTACTTTTTGCTGTAATAAATATCCCCCAAAAATATATAAAAAAACTATTTTTTTCCTCAGTGTAGGCCGATACGTATTCTTCTACCTATTTTTCGTAAAAAAAATCGCAATAAGCGTTTATTGATTGGTTTGCGCAAAAGTTATAGCGTTTACAAAATAGGGGGTATTTTTATGGCATTTTTATTAATATATATTTTTTACTAGTAATGGCGGCGATCAGCGATTTTTTTAAGTACTGCAACATTATGGCGGACACTTTGGACACTTTTGACACATTTTTGGGACCATTGGCATTTTTATAGCGATCAGTGCTATAAAAATGCATTGGGTTACTATAAAAATGACACTGGCAGTGAAGGGGTTAACACTAGGGGGCGGGGAAGGGGTTAAGTATGTCCCTGGGTGTGTTCTTACTGTGGGGGGGTGGCCTCACTAGGGAAAATCACTGATCTTCTGTTCATACATTGTTTGAACAGAGGATTAGCATTTCCCCCCTGACTGGACCGGGAGCTGTGTGTTTACACACACAGCTCCCGGTCCCCGCTCTGTAACGAGCGATCGCGTGCGCCTGGCGGCGATCGCGCCCGCCGGGCATGCGCACAGGAGACGGGGGCGAGCGCCCCTAGTTGCCTGCGAGAGAGCCGACGTAGAGCTACTGGCTCTCGCGCAGGAAAGCCAACCTGCCGCCGTAGAATGACGGCGGCAGGTCGGCAAGTAGTTAAAAGTGCAGAACAAGTTTTTAAAAAGTACTGGCCAATATTACTAAAAGATAGGGACCTTGGATCAGTGTCGCCCCCCAAACCAAAATTCATTTATAGGAGGGCTCCGGGACTGTGGAACATGATTTCACCAAACATTCCGGACCCCCCTAAGAAACCTCTGACCTTTTTGGATGATTCAGGCTTTCATTATTGTACCAGATGTAAATCCTGCCGTACCACTATCAGACACACTAAGAAAACTACTAAATTTAAATCGGTGGTTACACAACAGGAGTTTAAAATGAAACCCCTTATAACATGTTATTCCAAACATGTAACATACGTTTTGGAATGTCCCTGGTCCCTCTAATATGTGCGGCGCACCACACGGGAACTTAGGGTCAGGATCAATGAACATGTAGCGAATATAGCCAAGGGCTTCCCTAATCACAGCGTATCACGCCATTTTTTACAGTATCACGATAAAGACCCCCGTCAGCTAATTTTCTATGGAATTGATAGAGCCATTTACAACTGGAGAGGTACAGACCTTAAGAAGGCCATTTCCCAGAATGAGACCCAGTGGCTGTATCGACTGGGCAGTATATAGCCACATGGGCTCAACATTGATTTGGATCTGAATTGTTTTTTAACCAGTGAATCATTCTTATTCAGTTGCAAATTAGGCATAGGTCCATTTAGGGCATAGTGGAGTTAATATTATATATTAAAAATTAAGCTATCTATTTATATAATACATTTCTTTTGGAATGAGACACTATTATAGTTTTAATATTAATTTTAGTGTTATCTCTAATTATTGTATGGTTTATAAATTATGTTCAATTGTGGTTATAATTTTTTTTAATTTCTCTATTTTTTTGATTTATTTATTTGATGATGTTGGTAAATTTTTACTAATTTACTATATTATAAATCAGGCAATGGAGTTATGTGTTTTTATTGATTATTTTTTGTTGTGCCTAGACAAAATATGAATACTTACATGAAATTAAAATACCAATTGCGTTACATGAATAAATCAATCAATAAAATACCCCCAAAATGGGCATACGGTACACCTGACATTTGTGCAATGGTAGGTTCTCATTATGGTTACAATAACTTTATGTTAATGACAATGAAACACAAGTGTCTATTTCACACGTCCAACCGTTACTATACTGCAGGTAAGTAAGTGGTTAACAATGTGAAATATATTGGACGTTTGTTTTGTCCGTAAAATTGGAACTATGTAAAAATAAAAATATAATAACAATTGTACTCTTTAAGGAAAAATATACCAGTTATTGATTATGAGAATAAACCATAACTACAAGAGATTCAATACTTTGGAGAACAACATCAATATTTCAACATTTTTAGGGAACAACAATAGGTTCAAGATAAAATCAAAAATGGCATAATTACCGATTCCAAGATGACTATTTCCTACTGGCAAGTGACCAGAGCTAAATGGTTGCAGTCTATGGATCTTCATTGGATAAGGATATGTCTTCATGCATTGTGCTAGTGTGCCCCTCCCCATCGGTGTCAGTCCTGAGTCATCCCTACATGGGTGCTTCCTATTCCAGTCATATTTCAGTCATTGATCCATCGCCTTAATGGGGGCTCCTTTATGGTGTCTCTCCTCTCTATGCTCCTCTGATCTGATCCTTTATACCCATCAGGACAATAAGACCATGAAAATTATACCAAGTTCTGCCCAGCTGATCTGTCCTTCACTCATAGGTTTGTGGTCCATATGGGAGTTCCAGTCAAGACGTGTCTGGTTTCTATTGGCTAACACTTAATGATAAACTGTCCCCTGGGCTTTGAGGATCCTTAAGTAATATCACTTTCAACCACCAGGTGTCTCACCTTTATTGTGAGATTATCTATACGTTAATATTTATATTATTGGGGAGACTATCTATATATATGTATATATATATCTATATATACATATACAACTCTGGTAACTTTATATTTCATAAAATACAATTTGTATACTTTTGAATCCTACATAACATGCTTCTATATTCCTTTATAAATGTATATCTTTTGCAAACAGTTTTTCTAAATATGTATAGGTTATATCTCTCAGTCAATGCAAAATAATTATCAATGTGGATACATGGATCATTTTGATATGTGTTCAATGGATACGTGTTACAGGTTAATTTAAATTTTTATAATCACAATTTGATATCTTTCATAATGTTGGTTAGCTTCTTTAAAGCGGGAGTTCACCCATAAACATTTTTTTTCCCTTAGATTGAGGCTCATTTTGTCTAGGGGAATCGGCTAGTTGTTTTAAAATCGAAGCTGTACTTACCGTTTTAGAGAGCGATATTCTCCGCCGCTTCCGGGTATGGTCTTCGGGACTGGGCGTTCCTATTTTGATTGACAGTCTTCCGACAGGCTTCCGACGGTCGCATCCATCGCGTCACGAGTAGCCGAAAGAAGCCGAACGTCGGTGCGGCTCTATACTGCGCCTGCGCACTGACGTTCGGCTACTTTCGGAAAATCGTGACGCGATGGATGCGACCGTCGGAAGCCTGTCGGAAGACTGTCAATCAAAATAGGAACGCCCAGTCCCGCAGCCCATACCCGGAAGCGGCGGAGAATATCTATCTCTAAAACGGTAAGTACAGCTTCGATTTAAAAAAAACTAGCCGATTCCCCTAGACAAAATGAGCATCAATCTAAGGGTAAAAAATCTTATTTCCAGGTGAACCCCCACTTTAAAACACTTCTATTTAAACTCATATTTCTCATATATTTCTTTTTTCTAACAAAGTTCTAAATCAACGGATGCGATGGTCATATATTTCCCTCGGTCCTAAGATGTCATTGATAATCTAAACATTATTTTTCATTTATTTCATGTCAACATATATTCTTTTAAAGGGTCACTAAAGGATTTTTTTTTTTTAGCTAAATAGCTTCCTTTACCTTACTGCAGTACTGGTTTCATGTCCTTATTGTTCGTTTTTGCTTTGAAGTTGCTGTAATTCTGCTGTGATCTCCACACTTCCTGGTTGTCTGTTTCCTTATAACCACAGTACTGGGAGCTTTTCACTGTTGGTCTAAGCTGTCATTACTGTGTGTCTAAAACTTAACAGAACCAATCAGATTCATTTTAAAAACAAAACACTGCCCTGGATTTGTTTGTTTTTGTTCTGTGTGTCTCTCTAGTTCACAGAAACATGAAACCAGTTTAAAAGTGAAACTAACCTGCAGGCACATTATATGATTGCTTTTTATCTATTTGTAATCATTTTTAAAAGGAATCAGTTAACTTTTAATGTCTCTATACCTTGTTAACAGTCATTTCAGCAGAATTTTTTTTTTCCTTTAGTGACCCTTTAATATCATGTGTATTTTTAATGCAAGTCAAATTCGTATATTGGTTTGTGAAGATAGGACTTTAAACTGTCTCTTAATTAAGACCAGATACTAAGACATTGTTTTTAGGACAGCTAGAGTCAACGTAATTGTCCATGAAAACTACCCCACAATGGGTATATCTCCTCACTTGAAACCAGTTCAAACATCTTGGGCCAGATCCTCAAAAGAGATACGCAGACTTAACTGCTGTTCAGTCTGTGCCTAACTTTGGAAACGATCCTCAAAAGGCTTTTTCCAAAGTTAGGCAGAAAATCTGACATGTGTAAGACACTTACACGGTCAGATCTTAGGATGCAGTACCGCATACGCCGCTGGGGGCATTTCTCATGGAAATGCAGCTTTGAGTATGCAAATGAGGACTTAAGCAGATCCACAACGCTTTCCAGCACTGTGATTTCTGCGTAAGTTCCGATTTTGACTGCGCAAAACTAGGGCTGGTTTTACAATGTGGAAAGTTAGTCACACCTTGTAAAGGCCCATTCAAGCGACGGCATTTGGTATACATTCCCGAGGGAGAACTCCACGGAAATTTTTAAATTCAAAACCGGCATGGGTTCCCCCCCCAGGAGCATACCAGGCCCTTAGGTCTGGTATGGGTTGTAAGGAGACCCCCCCCACGCCGAAAAATCGACGTAGGGGGTCCCCTACAATCCATACCAGACCCGTATCCAAAGCACGCTACCCGGCCGGTCAGGAAGGGAGTGGGGACGAGCGAGTGCCCCCCCTCCTGAGCCGTGCCAGGCCGCATGCCCTCAACATGGGGGGGTTGGGTGCTCTGGGGCAGGGGGGCGCACTGCGGCCCCCCCACCCCAGAGCACCCTGTCCCCATGTTGATGAGGACAGGACCTCTTCCCGACAACCCTTGCCGTTGGTTGTCGGGGTCTGCGGGCGGGGGCTTATCGGAATCTGGGAGTCCCCTCAAATAAGGGGGCCCCCAGATACCGGCCCCCCACCCTAAGTGAATGGATATGGGGTACATCGTTCTGCTCCGGAGGCCCCCCCTGTCTTCTTTATTAGCTCTATTACCAGGGGGGTCTTCTTCTTCCACTCTCCGGGGGTCTTCTTCCACTTTCCGGGGGGGGTTTCATCATGCTCCGGCAGGTACCCACGTGGTGGGTGCCTACCCACGTGAACCCACCACGTGGGTACCTACAGGAGCATGATGGGACGGTGATGCCTATATAAATGGGATGCAAGGCGCGCTTCCATCATTACAGCGACAAGAGGCGACGAGTCAACATCGGAAGAGGGGAGAAGAAGAACCTGATGTCACAGAAGACCGACTGCCTGTTAGTAATTGAGCTAACACACAAAGATAGCAGGCAGCCAGCGCTGAAGAAGAAGGCACCGGACAGCTGGAGAAGAACCGGGGTTCGCCGAGTCAACAGCGGAGAGCGGCGAAGAGAGAAGAAGACCCCCGGAGAGCGGAGAAGCCCCCCCCGGAGAGCGGAAGAAGAAACCCCCCCGGAGAGTGGAAGAAGACCCCCGGAGAGTGGAAGAAGAAGCCCCCCCTGGTAATAGAGCTAATAAAGAAGACAGGGGGGGCCTCCGGAGCAGAATAATAAATTATTTTAAAAACCCTTGTGTTGTGTGTTTACTAACTTTTACTTTTTGCCTCCAGGTGAATGGGTAGGGGTACGATGTACCCCATATCCATTCACTTAGGGTGGGGGGCCGGTATCTGGGGGCCCCCTTATTTGAGGGGACTCCCAGATTCCGATAAGCCCCCGCCCGCAGACCCCGACAACCAACGGCAAGGGTTGTCGGGAAGAGGTCCTGTCCTCATCAACATGGGGACAGGGTGCTCTGGGGTGGGGGGGCCCGCAATGCGCCCCCCTGCCCCAGAGCACCCAACCCCCCCATGTTGAGTGCATGCGGCCTGGCACGGCTCAGGAGGGGGGGGGGCGCTCGCTCGTCCCCACTCCCATTCCTGACCGGCCGGGTAGCGTGCTTTGGATACGGGTCTGGTATGGATTGTAGGGGACCCCCTACATCGATTTTTCGGCGTGGGGGGGGGGTCTCCTTACAACCCATACCAGACCTAAGGGCCTGGTATGCTCCTGGGGGGGGGGAACCCATGCCGGTTTTTTCTTTGAAAATTGGCATGGAGTTCTCCCTCAGGAATGCATGCTGAGCGACGCTGTCATTTTTTTTTATAAGTATTTGTTTTCCCGGCGCGTATATTTTTTTTCACCCGTCGCAACTTTAGTGTCCCGTCGCAATCCACAAAGCCGCCCGGCGTCAATTACGTTCGCGCGCTGCACGTCGGGAAAATGACGTCACACGCATGCGCAGTACGGCCGGTGCGGGAGCGCGCCTCATTTAAATTTTAAACGCCCCCCGGAAAGGAGGACCGCCTTGCGACGGCGGCACTTAAGTTACACGGCCTGAAATTTCTAGGTAAGTGCTTTGTGGATCAGGCACTTAGGTAGAAACTTTAAGTCAGTGTAACTTAACTGCTGAAAGTTAAGTTAGGCAGCTTTTTTGGGAATCAGGCCCATTAGGCCTGGTCGTTTCCACCAAGGGTGCATGAAAAGATGGTCAGTTTAGCTATCTGTAGAAATATTCCTATGGCGGGATTGTCTCCTTAAACATCTCTTGTTTGGTTGTTAAAGCTGGGACAACATTTCTTTGTTCTGTGACGAGAACCGTTATTGTTCCAAACTCTCTGCTTGAGAACAGGAGTTGTAAAAATTAGAAGATGGCTAATGTATTGGGAACTTGGCAAACATAAGCCAAGTTTGTTTTCTTTTCTGAAAGACTTCCACTTACGATCATTTATATCAATTCTGAGGCCTACTGGACCTTCATTATTCTGCCAGTAAATATTAAATTATTATTATTATTATTTCATAACCAATAACATTTTGTAATGTCAGTATTTTTATAACCGGGGACTCGGAACGGAGGCTGGAGTTAGTTTCTAATCCTTCCCCTGTTAAGCTAATTGCCAAGATTATTTAAATGTATGCTTTCCGTGACCTAGCATGCTTCCTGAAGACGTGCAACACGAAAAAAAAAACGCATTGACGTCTCCTCCGGTCCCTCTGGCTTCCTGCCGTCCAAGGTGGAACGCACGCCAGAGAACCTCCACTCGGGACACTGTTTGTCCATAGTTTCACCGCTCTCTAGCCTCAGTGCCGGGTCCTTTGGCTCCCCCTCATGTAAGCAGGCATGTGGTATCTTGTATCTTTTATATTGATTTTATTAGCCACTTCAATACCGGGCTTTTATACACACCTCCATACTGGGCCTATTCTGGCACTTCTCTCCTACATGTACAAATCATCACTCTTTTGCAAAAAATTTACTCAGAACCCCCAAACATTATATATGTTTTTTTAGCAGACACCCTAGGGAATAAAATGGCGGTCATTGCAACTTTTTATCTTGCACGGTATTTGCGCAATCATTTTTCAAACGCCTTTTTTTTTTTTTTTAAATTGGGCTAACTTTACTGTTTTTTTTTTTTTTTATTCATGAGAATAAAAAAAAAAAACAGTAAAGTTAGCCCAATTTTTTTGTAAAATATGAAAGATGTTACGCCGAGTAAATAGATACCTAACATGTCATGCTTTAAAATTGTGCACACTCATGGAATGACGCCAAACTTCGTTCCATAGGCGACGCTTTGAATTTTTTTACAGGTTACCAGTTTAGAGTTACAGACGAGGTCTAGTGCTAGAATTGTTGCACACGCACGCGGCAATACCTCACATGTGTGGTTTTAACGACGTTTACATACTTGGGCGGGACTTACGTGCGTTTGCTTCTGAGCACGAGCTACCGGGACAGGGGCGGTTTAATTTTATTTATTTATTTATTATTTTACTTATTTGTTTATTTTTTGCACTTTTTTTACTTTTTTTTTTATCACTTTTATTCCTATCACAAGGAATGTAAACATCCCTTGTAATATGAATAGTGTGCGACAGGTTCTCTTTATGGAGAGATGCGCGGTCAATAAGACCCCGCATCTCTCCTCCAGGCTGGAAAGAATGAGATTGTGAAAAAAAATCACAGATCTCATGCTTACTAGCCGCAATTGCGGCTTTGTTTACTTCCAGGTACCCGGGCGTGACGTCATCACATCGCGCCCGGGCCTCCGACGGTCATAGAGATGATTGGTGACCAGTTCTTTCTCTTTTATTTTGAATCATATCATGCCAAACCCTAAAAGGATCCTAGCAAAACGTAAGTATTAATTTATTGCTCGTTGATTCGTGAAACAAATTTTTTGGGCACACAAATATTTGTACAATAAATGTCGTATATTCAGGGCCAATCCACCCTATAGGCTCACTATGCAAGCCTCTTAGGGCCCCCCAAATTGCTAGAGGTAAGAAGTCAGCACCCCCCGCTTCTCACTTTAATGTAGGATGTAATTTCCGACAGCAGAACACCCCCTCCCCCCGCTTCTCAACTTTAATCTTTAATGTGACATGTCACTGTCGGGAGCGCCCCCCTCGCTTCTCAACTTTAATATGACATGTCATTTTGCTTAGGGCCCCAGGGAGGTCAGGATCGGCACTGCGTATATTGTTTTACAATATAAGAGATTGGATGGAGATCCCCGATATAGAATATTCAATCTTACTTTCACTTTCACTTACTTACTTTCACTTGTGTTTTAGTTCTAGGTGTGGTTAGTACACCTGTATAAAATCTTTCACAGTACACAGAACAGCTAGACGAGAGAAGACATTCACAGCAGAGAAGTAGTAACTATGGCAGTGCCATCGACTTCAGGAGACGTCAGGAACGTGGAGCTTCAGAGCTTTTTTAGCTCAAAAAGAAGTGAAGGTTACTTTGCAGAGGGGAGACATTTATCCATCCAGGATGTTCAAGAATGCTTGACCAAAATAGTCTCAAGACTTCATGAAAATGGAAAGAACATGCTAGAAACCCTTAAAAAATTAGAACCCCATTGTTTCAAGCACATTCAACAAGAGTTTGAGGTCCGTCGTCTACAGCACGTCACTGACAGGTCCTCTATGGATGGAATTTATATGGAGGAGCGTTTCAAGATAATTATATCAGACTTTCGTTCTGGATATAAAGACTTCTCATTCTGGAGTGCAGACATCGCACAGAAAGATATTACGGCAGGGTGTAAAAAGGCATGCGAGGATGCAAAGCAAGTGCTCCCAAAATCGATTTTTGATACATTTGAAAAAAAAATTAACGCTCAATTTGCCAACTCTCCAGCTTTTGATAAATCTGCTTCACGGTTTGGTAACTTCAAGTTCTCCTTCCAGTTATCTGATCTTCTGAAATGGTATAGAGATCAGCACTGTGGGGATGAAGAACCCCAGCTGAGGATTCTGGGTACTGATCTGTACAAACGAGAGATTACGCATTATATATTAGTGCACAGCCCTGACCAGAGCCACCGGTTCACGAAGCTCCCAGTGATGCCCACCAAGGATGGCTCTGGGCTTCACTTTGTCCACCTGAGGGATAAAAAAGTGTATTGGAGACCAGAATCCACCTCAATTTCTCTCAAAGTGAAGATTTCTGAAGGTTCTCCCGTCCCAGAAAAACTATGCTCCAAACCCTGTACTCATCATAAAAAGCTTGGTGAATGTGTTGTAATCAAAAATATAAATTCTGTGTGGAACCATCTGGTATTTGCGTTCCATCTTCCTGATAATCATGTCCTGAAGATTCAGAAAACGCAACTTTTAAAGAGCCTGAAAGCCTGTAAAATACTTGAGCCAGCTTTGATCGATGAGAGTAAATGTTTGGAATTAAATACGGCAAGGAATTTTATCAAAGAAAAGAAGCCTGAGAGCCAAAAAGGAAAGAAGAGTTCTGAAGCCCAAAACGGTAATAACCTGCAAACAGAATAATCTTTGATTTATATTAAGCAAATATATACTTATATATATAAGGCATGGTGTAGGCTAATGTATGTATGTATGTATGTCTGCATGTATGCATGTATGTATGTATGCATGTATGTATGTATGTATGCATGTATGTATGTATGCATGTATGTATGTATGTATGTATGCATGTATGTATGTATGTATGTATGTATGCATGTATGTATGTATGTATGCATGTATGTATGTATGTATGTATGTATGTATGTATGCATGTATTTATGCATGCATGTATGTATGTATGCATGTATGTATGTATGTATGTATGTATGTATGTATGCATGTATGTATGTATGTATGCATGTATGTATGTATGTATGTATGTATGCATGTATGTATGCATGTATGTATGTATGTATGCATGTATGTATGTATGCATGTATGTATGTATGTATGCATGTATGTGTGTATGTATGTATGCATGTATGTATGTATGTATGTATGCATGTATTTATGTATGTGTGTATGCATGTATGTATGTATGCATGTATTTATGTATGTTTGCATGTATGTATGTATGTTTGCATGTATGTATGCATGTATGTATGTATGTATGTATGCATGTATGTATGTATGCATGTATGTATGCATGTATGTATGTATGTATGCATGCATGTATGTATGTTTGCATGTATGTATGTATGTATGTATGCATGTATGTATGTATGTATGCATGTATGTATGTATGCATGTATTTATGTATGTTTGCATGTATGTATGTTTGCATGTATGTATGTATGCATGTATGTTTGCATGTATGTATGTATGTTTGCATGTATGTATGTATGCATGTATGTATGTATGTATGCATGTATGTATGTATGTATGTTTGCATGTATGTATGTATGTTTGCATGTATGTATGTATGTATGTATGTATGTATGTGTAGCAGTGGCGGCTGGTGCTCCAAATTTTTGGGGGCGCAAACGTAAAAAAAAAAGAAAAGAAAAAAATTGCAGCCTCACTGTGCCCAACTGCCCATCAAATGCAGCCACTGTGCCATCAATTGTCACCACTGTGGCATGCCATCAATAGTGATGTCGCAAACCTAAAATGTTCTGTTCCCGAACGCCAACGCGAACTTCCGCAAAATGTTCGCGCACGGGCGAACCGGGCGAACCGCCATAGACTTCAATGGGCAGGCGAGTTTTAAAACCCACAGGGACTTTTTCTGGCCACAATAGTGATGGAAAAGTTGTTTCAAGGGGACTAACACCTGGATTGTGGCATGCCGGAGGGGGATCCATGGCAAAACTCCCATGGAAAATTATGTAGTTGTCGCAGAGTCCGTTTTTAATCCATAAACGGCATAAATCACCTAACATTCATAAATTGTTTGGAATAACATGCTTTAAAACATCAGGTATGATGTTATATCGAATCGCATTTCGTTTCGTTACGAATTCGAATTCGGACACATTTTTCATTATTAGGAAATTCGTATGCATCCGAATTTTCGAATTACAAAATTTATGAATTTAAACAAAATCGAAAAAACGCGAACAAAATTCGAATTCGGAACGAATTCTAATCGCATTCGAAAACAAATTCGAATCGAATTTGAAAACAAATTTAAATCGAATTTGAAAAAAAATATTAGTTTTTCTAAAAACTACAATGAAATAGAATATAAAACAATAAAGCAATAGAATCAAAAAGAATAGAATAGAAGTTAATAGAATGTAATAAAATAGAACATGACAGTCTTCCAAAATTCAAATAGTATAAATTTGAATTCCAGAATAGATTGGAAAATAATTAAATTTATGGAAACAAAAATATAAAAGAATAGAAAAACAATAGAACAGAATAGAATCAATTATAATATATATTATATTTTATTCTATTCTCTTGTTTTTCTTTTCTATTCCATTCTAATCTTTTCTATTCGAATTTGAATTCATTTTATACGAAATTCAAATTTCTTATTGAATGAAATCGAATTTGAATAGAAAAGATTATAAAGATTAGTTTCATATTAGAATTTGAAAAAATTTGGACCGAATTCCTAAAAAGTCGATCAAATTTGAAAAATATAATTAGATTAGAAAAAATCTACTGCATTCGAAAAAATTCTACCACATATGAAAAAAATCTACCGAATTAGAAAAAAATACTGCATTTGAAAAAAATCTAATAAACATTCGAATTTCTTATTGAATGAAATCGAATTTGAATAGAAAAGATTATAAAAGATTAGTTTCATATTAGAATTTGAATTTTTTTTGACCGAATTCCTAAAAATTAGATCAAATTTGAAAAATGTAATTAAATTAGAAACAATCTACTGTATTCGAAAAAATCCAACCACATTTGACAAAATTTTACTAAATTAGAAAAAACTACCACATCCAAATTTTTATTACATATAACCATTTTCCAAAATTCGAATTTCATATAGAATGAAATCGAATTGGAATAGAAAAGATTAGAATAGAATAGAAAAAAATAGAAAAGTTAATAAACTAGAAAAACAATAGAACAGAATAGAATCAATTATAATATATATTATATTTTATTCTATTCTCTTGTTTTTCTTTTCTTTTCTATTCTAATCTTTTCTATTCGAATTTGAATTAATTTTATACGAAATTCGAATTTCTTATTGAATGAAATCTAACTTGAATAGAAAAGATTAGTTTCATATTAGAATTTGAAAACATTTTGACCGAATTCCTAAAAAGTCGATCAAATTTGAAAATTGTAATAAGATTAGAAAAAATCTACTGCATTCGAAAGAATTCTACTGCATTTGGAAAAATCTACCGAATTAGAAAAAAATACTGCATTTGAAAAAAATCGACTAAATTAGAAAAAACTACCACATTCGATTTTTTTTTACATATAACCATTTTCCAAAATTCGAATTTCATATAGTATGAAATCGAATTGGAATAGAAAAGATTAGAATAGAATAGAAAAAAATAGAAAAGTTAATAAACTAGAAAAACAATAGACCAGAATAGAATCAATTATAATATATATTATATTTTATTCTATTCTCTTGTTTTTCTTTTCGATTCTATTCTAATTTTTTCTATTCGAATTTGAATTCATTTTATACGAAATTCGAATTTCTTATTGAATGAAATCGAATTTGAATGGAAAAGATTATAGAAGATTGTTTCATATTAGAATTTGATTTTTTTTTGAACGGATTCCTAAAAAGTCGATCAAATTTGAAAAATGTAATTCGATTAGAAAAAATCTACCGCATTTGAAAAAAATCTACCGAATTAGGAAAAACTACCGCATTAGATTTTTTTTTACATATAACCATGTTCCAAAATTAGAATTTCATATAGAATGAAATCGAATTGGGATAGAAAAGATTAGAATAGAATAGAAAATTATAGAAAAGTTAATAAACTAGAAAAACAACAGAATAGAATAAAATATAATATTTTATTCGCTTTTGTTCTATTGTTTTTCGAGTCTATTTTTTGTACTCTATTCTAATCTTCTCTATTCAAATTCATTGTATATGAAATTTGAATTGCCGAAGATGTTTTTATAAGTTCTGTTCTATTGTTTTTCTATTATTTAGATTCAATCCTAATCTTTTCTATCCAAATTAGTTCTACAGTATATGAAAATGTTAGAAAAAATGTAATATATATACAGTATATGACATCTTCCAAAATTCGAATTTTGCGTATAATGATTTCGAAAATGAATACAAAAGATTAGTATAGAAAATAATAGAAAAGAATAAACTAGAAAAACAAATACAATTTTATTCTACTCTGTTCTATTGTTTTTCTATTCTATATCTTATATATATATAAAAAAACGAAATTCGAATTTCGTATAGAATGAATCTGAATAGAAAAGATTAGGATAGAAAAAAATAGAAAAGAATAGACTAGAAAAACAATAGAACAGAATAGAATGAAATATAATATATGTTATATTTTATTCTATTCTGTTCTATTGTTTTTCTATTCTATTTTTTTCTATTTTCTATTCTAATCTTTTCTTTTCCAATTTAAAATCATTCTATACGAAATTCGAATAATGGATATATACGTTTATATGGTTATATGTTTTTTTTTTTTTCTCTCTCCCCATTTTGGGAGGGGGGAGGGAAAGGAGAGGGCAGAGGTAGAAGTGAGATAAAAAATCAGGAGGATGTAGGATTGACCCATATTGTTGTTATTTATGTTCATGTAATGTCGAATTCATTTTAAAAAGTGATTCCTTTTGTACGCTTATTGGAAATTAAATGTAAATTATATCTGTGTTTTAAAAAATCGAATAAAACAAATTTAAACACTAATGGATATATATGTAAATATTAGGGTTATGATTAAACCTAACCCTATTATATATATATACACATATAAAACCATTTTCTGAAATTCGAATTTTGTATAGAATGAATTTGAATTTGAATAGAAAAGATTAGAATAGAGTAGAAAAGAATGGACTAGAAAAACAATAGAACAGAATTAAATATAATATATATATATACATTATATTTTATTCTATTCTGTTCTATTGTTTTTTTCTAGTCTATTCTTTTCTACTCTATTCTAATCTTTTCTATTTGAATTCTAATTCATTGTATAAGAAATTTGAATTTCGGAAGATGTTTTTATATATATATATATATATATATATATATATATATATATATATATATATATATATATATATATATATATATATATATATATATATATAATTTTTCTTTTTCTGTTCTGTTGTTTTTCTATTATTTTAAATTCTATCCTAATCTTTTCTATCCAAATTCGAATTTTGGAAGATGTTTATATATAACATCTTCCAAAATTCGAATTTCGTATAGAATGAATTTGAATACAAAAGATTAGTATAAAAAATAATAGAAAAGAATAAACTAGAAAAACATATATTCGATTTTATTCTATTCTGTGCTATTGTTTTTCTATTCTACTCTATTCTTTTCTATTTTCTATTCTATTCTAATCTGTTCTATTCTAATTCAAAATCATTCTATACGAATTTCGAATTTCAGGAAATGGTTATATATAGTTTTGTTTAAATGTGGTAGCATTATTTCGAATTTGATATTTTTTTTCAAATTCGGTAGATTTGTTTTCGAATGCGTTAGAATTATTTCGAATGCGGTAGAGTTTTTTTCGAATACGAAACTTAACTAAACAAATTTAATTAACCACTTGCTGCCCGCCAATGAAATATTGACGTCGGACAAGTGGTTGTAGAATCCAGACTGGACGTCATATGACGTCCTCAGGATTCTGAGCCACTGCGCGCCCCCGGGGCTGACACCCCGCAACACCGATCAAGGTAAAGAGTCTCTCACGGAGACTCTTTACCACGTGATCAGCCGTGTCCAACCACGGCTGATCACGATATAAACAGGATAAGCCGGTAATTGGCTTTTCCTCACTCGCGTCTGTCAGACACGAGGAGAGCCGATCGGCTGCTCCTGTGACAGGGGGGGTTTGTGCTGATCGATTATCAGCACAGCCCCCCCCGCAATGGTTGCCAATCAGTGCCCACAATGGGCATCACTGATTGGCAGGCATTGTTTGGCACTGATTGGCATCCATTAGTACAACACATACGATAGTGCCCATCTATGCCCGTCCATGCCACCTATCAGTGCCCATCCATGCTGCCTATCAGTGCCCACCCATGCCGCCTATCCGTGCCGCCTATCCGTGCCCATCTGTGCTGCCTATCTGTTCCCATCTGTGCCACCTATCCGTGCCCATCCGTGCTGCCTATCCAAGCCCATCCATGCCGCCTATCCGTGCCGCCTATCAGTGCCCATCTGTGCCGCCCCCCATCAGTGCCGCATATTAGTGCCCATCAATCACATCAGTGCCACCTCATCGGTGCTCATCAGTGCCACCTTATCAGTGCCCGTCAGTGCAGTACCATCAGTGCCCATCAGTGAAGGAGAAAACGTACTTATTTACAATGTTTTATAACAGAAACAAAACAAAAAAAAACATTTTTTTTTTCAAAATTTTCGGTCATTTTTTAATTTTTTTTTGCAGAAAATAAAAATCCCAGAGGTGATCAAATACCACCAAAAGAAAGCTCTATTTGTGGGTACAAAATGATAAAAATTTAGTTTGGGTACAGTGTTGTATGATCGCGCAATTATCATTCAAAGTGCAACAGCGCTGAAAGCTAAAAATTGGTCTGGGTGGGAAGGTGTATAAGTGTCCCCCGGTATGGAAGTGGTTAAATAACGAATCGAAACAAAACACATTTTTTCATCCTGCACATGTCTACTCTGAATAGCACTGGGAGGAACAATTATCTCACACAGACCTGTCTCTAGGGCCCTTGCTACAGGCCAATTTCAATAGAGGACTTAAGTAAATAAGGACAGAGAATCCTCCCAGTAAACTTCTTTTGCAAATGGTCCCCGGATGACAGCAAGCATACCTGTCAGTGGTCCGGACACCCGATCCCAGACTAGGATCCTTTCAACAGGCCTCCACTGGGATCCCTTCTCTCATCAGGAAGAGGTTCGCTGCAAAGTTCAGCTCTGACCAGGTGGGCCACGCCGGCGGGGTCCATGGATGCGCGTACCCTGAAGGTGGGTACCGCACCTGGAACGGGGACCCCGCGGAAAGTTTTCGACACATGACCTCTCTCACAGATATACCCTCCCCCAGCATGCCCCGCGAGGGAAAACATCCTCTAATTGGCTCCTGGGAGAATATCTGTTCTGCCAGAACCCCTCTAGTGCCAGCTGCCGGCCAGGGGTGGCATTGCACTCCCTGACCACAGTCTGACCCAGTGGAACTTCCAGAATGACAGAGATCATCAAATTTAGGAAAACATTGAATGGGAGCAAGGTAACTCTCCCATTCTCCACTGAATTAAAGCGTAGTGCCCATGCTGAAAGCAAGAGGGCGCTACATACTCCCCCCACTGTCCCCAGTGTCCAAAAGCATTCGAGCCCAAAAAAGGAGGAAAAGAAGAGAGGACAGATTGCACACATGGAAATAATATTCTTAAAACGGCCTAAGACATACGACATACACAACCCTGCTGACTATCTGCCCATTCTCCGCAGTGATTGACAACAGGTGGGTCCAGAACGGTCCTGCATAGGAGAAAAAAAACACAAGCAAAAAAAACATACAGGAAATACAATATCTCTCCTAATATTTACAATCTCTGAGGTTTGTATTGAGACAAGCCTGAACGCGAAGTCTCCTCCCCCAAAGAGCTCTAAGCTAACAAGTGCTGTGGAAGATTACTCTATGCAAGAATCATACAAATAAAACATAACAGTACTATTTTATGATGAACGATGCAGAACGCTGCCCCTAGTGGTCAGCACGCTGGTACTGCAACAGTCACAAATCCAAAGATGGCAAAAATAGCAGCAAAGGGAAGTGACAAAAAAATGGAAGGGGGAAAAAAAAAAACACAGCTCTTTCTCCTGGTGAAATGTTCTGAAACTGCTATAGGAAAGTTGACCAAGTCCCCACTCTAACTTGCTGAACCCAAACCCTCCCATGAGTTCTTGCACAATAGTTCTTGTGGTTCTGGAGAAGTAAGGGGGGGAAAAGGGGAAACCGGGAAAAGAAAAAAAATGTTAACTGGATTGGGGCATACTTGTCCGTAACTTCCCTTTCTGCGAAATCAGTACAAGCAAGGTTGTCACAAACTCAGTTATAGTAACAGGGATCAGGCAGCCAGACAGCATCTCCTCTTGGAGTGGTAGATTGAACGGTGAAGATCTGATCTTCTTTCCCGTGACACTTCACCACGACCCGATCCCGGTAGATGTGGCGGCCCCAGCTCCAGTCTCGGCGGCAGCGCTCCGATCTCATATTAAGCTGAGGTACTTGTGGGTCAGCACCCACCAGGATGTAGGGTGCCTTAAGATGTACCAAAATGGCTTCTCGACACCAAGCTTCCCTTTCCCGATCAATTTGGTAAAGGAGAGGGGGGGGGGGTACATACGGATACTCATACCCGTAATCAGCGGCAACCTTCTGGGTTACGACACGTTGCAACCGGGCCAGCCCAGGCAGGGTGCGTGGATCTCCCCGACCCGGCAACACCAAAGCGTCCGGTGCCCTCTTCAAAATAGGAACAGCACAAGGCACAGGGGTGGAGAGGGTAGTGACAGACATAAAACTTGACTCACCAACTCCCCAGGTCAGATGCGGGGGCTCTCCCGGAACATTGTTGGAGGCGCTGAGATCCTTGGGGCCTTGCGACTCCAGGGAATGGTCGTGATCATCAATTGTAGAATCATCTAGTAACAGGTTAAAGTCCATCAAGCACCACTCTTCGGCCGATAAGAGACCGCAGGGTTTGGCCGTCACGGAGCCCTCCCTCCGGCTCGGAGGGCGCTGAGTACGTAGGCCTCGGTCGCTACCATGGGAGGCTGTAGTGGGCTCTTCTCCAATAGGGGTACGCCACACAGAGACCGCTGTGGACGCTTCAGTTGTCCCTGAAATGGTCTCATCCTGAGTGCTTGTCACATCCGATGAACCTGTCGCACTGGATAAGACACTTTCTAGGTCCGGGTTTTCCCCAAGGCTTACCTCCAATGAGGAAGATGGTGAGGTAGCCGACGGTAAAGTCAGGGTAGAGGATATTAAGATCACATCGGGGTCTCGGACCTCCGGTTCCACGATTATCACCAACGGGGAGGGCATCGGCCATGGGGCTTCCTCCTCCGCGGTAAGGGTGGCGGTGATGAAGTTCACCCGATACTCTTTTGGGGCCTGTGTAGATGAGCGGGCCACAAACAGGAAGGCTCGGCATTTCTGGCATCGGGCAAAGGGTTGGATCTTCACGGACAGGTCTCCGCAGCGGGGACAGGTTAGGCCCATAATCTCCGTTCCGCTACTAGACAGAAGGACGAACTGTCCCTGGGTAGATAGTCGAACGCCCGTATCAGTCACAGGCACTCCGGTCGGTACAAAGGCGCTGGAGACCCCCGGCATAGTGGTTGGGGGCCTGAATCTCAGGGTAGCAGTACCCGGTTGTCAGAAGGCAGACATCGCTTCACGGTCCGCACCCCACAGGGAAACAGTAGCTCTGCCCCCTTTGGCGCGAAATTGGGCGTTCCTCCTCCCCGTTTGACGCGAAATTCTCTGCACGCCACACGCAGGGGAGGGTGGCTCCGCCCACTTGAGATGAACCTGTCCAGACACGTTGCAGGCGCGTGCTAGGCCACATGCACGCCCAGGCTCAGCAATGCAAAGTTAACCCCTCACTGCCGGACAGTTCAAAATGCACAACACTGGACACTCTCCACTAAATAATCTCACTCTCTTGTTGCCAATGGCAACGGCCGCATCCCGGACGAGCCCCCGTGTGTAGCGCTACCCAGGGCCGTTTGATGGAATTTGGTGGCCCCAAGCAAATTGGACTTGGAGGCCCCCCAACCCTCCCCACACGCAAATCCTACATGCACCACAGCATAGATACTAAGCGGTCACAAATATGTCATCTGCCTGCTCTTCTCTGGACCCATGTGAAAGGGGCTTAAGGCTTCATTCACATGTGCAGCTGGGGGATGGTAAAACCAGGCCCTTGAGCCTGCTAGTCTGTCTGCTCAGAGCTGTACCAATGCCATGGCAAAAATTAAATAGCATGTCACATTAGGTGGGCGTTACCAACCAATGCAAGTCTAAGGGGGAGTGCCGCAACTGCCCCACAACCGAATGCAATGTATGTGATTGCAGCACACTAGTGCGGCATTTACGGGGTTAAATCAAGCAGTGAGAAAGTGACATAACACCTCGCCACCTGCCAAATGCCCTATGAAGAATGATTCAAAGTGGATTGCTTTTCACGGGATACTGCACGTGCGAATGAGCCCCTAGAGGGGAATTTCCCTCACTTTTTTGAGTTCCTTTCACTTCCTGTTGCATCCTTGTGACAGGAAGTAAATGGAAATGTTCCCAACAGTACACAGACTAAGGATGAGCTCTGGCGTGTTCGCATAGAACACGTGCAGAGCCCGCTAGGAAGTGTGCACGGCGCTGCGCTAATAACAGCCAGGGAGACATTTCACGATCCCTGCAGCCGAGCATCGGGACAATGTCTCCCTGCCTGTGATTAGCACAGCGCCGTGCACACTTCCTGGCGGGCTCTGCACGCCAGAGCTCATCCTTAACACAGACATAGCCTGTCTATAGGCAATTGTACTTGCGCTCTGCACATGTGCCTATCAGCTAGGGTGACCACATTTCCAAACTACAATTCAGGGACACCCTCCCTTCCCAAAAATCAGATTGTGCTGTAATGAATCACGGCATAGTGATTGGACACAAGAGGCGGGATTTATGATTTCTCCAATCACAAGCAGGGGGCGGGATTGTGCTCCTCCAGGCATTCCCGACCAGGACAAGTACTGTCAGTGAGTAAAGTGGTGATGTGGCGTCCTTTTTTGGGGGCATCAGATTGGCCCTGTGGGTGGCTGTGTCAGTTTCATTCCGGGACACTGTATTGTCCTGGAATGAATGTGCCCGGGACAGACCTGCAAAATGCGGGACTGTCCCGGGCAATCCGGGACACGTGGTCACCCTACTATCAGCCCCATAACATAACCAGCACTGTGTCCTAATGTTCTGCCATAGAGACAGAGACCAGCGCTGTCAATTACAGGGGTAGGACCGAAACCCTGATTGTTCAGCCATTGGTGCAAAGTGGGAGAATTCTCCCATCCACTTGGAGGGAACTGGATCATATATATATTTTTACTGGTGTACTGATTGAAAAAAAAAACAATCAAAGTATTTGCTGCATAAAAGTTCTAAATGGAACAACAAGGGGGGTGATAGAGGAGAGAAGGGAGGGAGATAGGGACAGTTCACTGAACAAAGTGTAAATGCAAGTGTAAATGCAGAGCTCACTCATTGGATGGACGAGGCTGGAAGCTGGTGGCTCAGACATTATTCACACAGCTTGGAATGTGTAGCAGCCAGGACTGCGGTTCTTCATATCTCCCGCGCACATCTCCCCCTCTCTCTCCTGCACACGGCTGTACATCGGGATAGGAGAGTGGGCGGGGAATCGGGCAGACACGGAGGAGACAGGAGGAGGAGGAGCTGTGGTGTCTCCTGTTCGATGCAGGGAGGGGGGAGTGAACTCGCTGGGCTGTGTGAGAGGAGTGTCAGAGACACTCACTCCACTCAGCTGCAGCCACCGGCCTGTAATGTGCAGACTGATTCTCCTGGCCTACGGATGGGAGAATCAGTCTGTTCCCTCGATCTGTCAGTGACCGGACTTCCCCGACCCTGCAAAGCGGGGACAAACTTCCTCCGGGGACGTCTGGTCAGCCTAACGCTACAGGCTGCAGCACTTATAGCAAGTGGCTGCTGGGGGCCCCTGGCCAGTTCGGGGCCCCCAGCAGTTGCTTGCTTTGCCTGTCCTGTTCCGACGGGCCTGCTTGCGCCTCATATAGCAGGGGTAACTTTATGCCAGACGTAAGCCTTACGTAAACGACGTAGCTAAATGCGACGGGCGTAAGTACGTTCGTGAATCGGCGTATCTAGGTCATTTGCATATTCGATGAGTAAATCTACGGAAGCGCCCCTTGCGGCCAGTGTAAATATGCAACCAAGATACAACGGCATAGGAGACTTACGTCGGTCGTATCTTGGCAAAATTCAGGCGTATCTGGTTTCCAGAATACGCGTATAGATACGACGGCGCACATTTGGACTTACGACGGCGTATCTGGAGATACACCGTCGTAAGTCCTTTCTGAATCCGGCCCTTTGTCTCCAATATCCAAGTTAAACATATCCTTTCTTTTCTGGTGCCCGTAAGATCATTTGGAAGGAAAAGTTCTTATTTTGAATCCGATTAGAGGGACATTATTGGACACAGGGTGCACATTCTAAACATACCTATCTAGGTGTGCGTATTTCCCGTAGCATCTCAGATTTAGTATAATATGTGACATGTTCATGTTGTTCTCAGATACTGCGCATTAAGGCCCGGATTCACAAAGCACTTGCGCCAACGTATCTCGAGATATGCCACGTAAGTGCACATATGCGCTGTTGTATCTGTGCGCCGTGCCCACCAACTGAGATACGCCTAAAAATAGGCTTCATCCGACCGATGTAACTTGCCTACGCCGGCGTATCGTGGGCGCATATTTACGCTGGACGCATGTGACGCTCCCATTGATTTCCTATTCAAATATGGAAATGAGGGAGATATGTCGATTCACGAACGTACTTGCGCCCAGAGCATAATATACGCGGTTTGCGTAAGTCGTACGTCCGGCGTAAAGCTATTCCCCATATATGAGACGCAACCCATGCAAAGTTATGGACCAGGGAACACAAGCCGTCGTATCTTTTGTCATTTACGTAGTACATGAATACGACTAGGCGTAGGTTACGTTCACGTCGTAGGCAGTGATCCAGGGTATCTTAGGGAGTAGTTCCGACGTGATTCTGAGCATGCGCACTGGATGCGTCAGAAAATCTTTTTTTGTTCCATAGGTTCGGGGTTTGATGTGTGGGCATTATAGGCATTTACGGGTTACATATAGCTACTTGCATACATACTTTGAATACAGTGACTTAGGCCGATCCACCTACAGTATATGGTTGAGAGTTTACTTTGACACATGAGCTATGTTTCATGTGCACAGTTTTTGGTTGTATTCAATGGCCTCTGGGCTCTCGATCGCGCTCTACCCAATTCACCTTCTATACAGGTCGATATAATCTTAAAGAGCCAAATTCACAAAGAGATACGACGGTGTATCTACAGATACACCGTTGTATCTCTGACTTACACTGGTCCTATCTATGCGCCTGATTCATAGAATCAGATACGCATAGATAGGGCTAAGATCTGACAGGTGTAACTGTGTTACACTGTCGGATCTTTTTTTCAATTTAAAAATGGCGCCGGGGGCGTTCCCGCTGATTTACCTTGAATAATATGTAAATCAGCGAGATACGCAAATTCACAAACGTACGCAGACCCGACGCAGTCTTCTTACGACGTTTCCGTAGCGGCGTACCCGTCGTATACTTACCCCTGCTTTTATCAGGCGCAGCCAATGTTAAGTATAGCCGGCGTTCCCGCGTCGAATTTGAATTTTTTAACGTCGTTTGTGTAAGTCGTTCTAGAAAACGGATGGACGTCGTTTACGTAAGCGTCGAAACCACTGACGTCCTAGCGACGTCAGTGGGAGCAATGCACGCCGGGAAATTCCCCCGGACGGCGCATTTAAATCGGCGCGGGAACGCGCCTGATTTAAATAGTACACTCCCCCTAGCCGCGGAATTTGAATTCCGCCGGGGGATTTAGGATCCGCCGCCGCAAGTTTGGAGGTAAGTGTTTTGTGAATTACCCACTTGCCTCTCAAACTTGCGGGAGCGGATCTTAAAGCACGTAGATCGAGCGGATCTATAGATCCGCTGATCTACGTGAATCTGGCCCATAGATCGCAGTCCAAGCCCAATGCATGTCTAGTTATAGAGATATATATATATATAACACATCTCTCCGTTCAACAGCGGTGCTCTTATATTTACATATATATTTACATGTATATTTATATATTTATATTTGCATTTATACTTACTGTACATCCATACATCATTATTTGCATCCCCAACTTTTCATACATTTTGTGGTTATCATGCGCATTCTGATGAATTTCTTTGTTTGGTTCATTCTCTTGACCCGGGAGTTAATTTATGCTTTATTATTTAAATAGTCAACTTTATACAAAGCTATACCGTTTCTACAAAGCAATCCAGTTCAAAAACACATGTTATAGTTGATTTATATTTTATGTTTTTTCTTGGTTTCAAACACTCTGCTTACCTATATTTATCAACTTTATATTTAATTTATTCTCATATAATTTCTATTCACTTTATTCACCTAGATAATTGCAATACACATATTATATGCTTTTGGATATAATTCACTATTATTTTTGTTTATATTATCTCATATACATCATTTTTTAAATTTATGTAGGCACGGTATATACGTTCACAAACATAGACATTTGATAGAGATCATTTTTGGATTCTCAATCTTTCCACTTATTACTCACACATATACAGTGGGGCAAAAAAGTATTTAGTCCCCACCAATTGTGCAAGTTCTCCCACTTAAAAAGATGAGAGAGGCCTGTAATTGTCATCATAGGTATTCCTCAACTATGAGAGACAACATGTGGAAACAAATCCAATCACATTGTCTGATTTGGAAAGAATTTATTTGCAAATTCTGGTGAAAAATAAGGGCTAGATTCAGGTAGGGGCGCGCATAGTTAAGGCAAAACTCCACTATGGTGAAGACCAAAGAGCTGTGGAAGGACCAGAAACAAAATTGTAGACCTGCACCAGGCTGGGAAGACTGAATATGCAATAGGCAAGCAGCTTGGTGTGAAGAAATCAACTGTGGGAGCAATAATTAGAAAATGGAAGACATACAAGACCACTGATAATCTCCCCCAATCTGGTGCTCCACACATGATCTCACCCCGTGGGGTCAAAATGATCACAAGAACGGTGAGCAGAAATCCCAGAACCACACGGGGGGACCTAGTGAATGACCTGCAGAGAGCTGGAACCAACGTAACAAAGGCTACCATCAGTAACACACTACGCCGCCAGGGACTCAGATCCTGCAGTGCCAGACGTGTCCCCCTGCTTAAGCCAGTACATGTCTAAGCCCGTCTGAGGTATGCTAGAGAGCATTTGGATGATCCAGAAAGGGGGTTGGGAGAATGTCATATGGTCAGATGAAACCAAATTAGTGTCGTGTTTGGAGGAGAGAGAATGCTGAGTTGCAACCAAAGAACACCATACCCACTGTGAAGCATGGGGGTGGCAACATCATGATTCATGTCTGTTTCTCTGAAAAGGGAACAGGACGATGAGAGAATGAATGGGGCCATGTATCGTGAGATTTTGAGAGCAAACCTCCTCCCATCAGCAAGGGCATTGAAGATGAAACGTGGCTGGGTCTTTCAGCATGACAATGATCCCACACACACCGTCGTGGCATCGTAAGAAGCATTTCAAGGTCCTGGAGTGGCCTAGCCAGTCTCCAGATCTCAACCCCATAAAAAATTATTTGGAGGGAGTTGAAAGTCTGTGTTGCCCAGCGACAGCCCCAAAACATCACTGCTCTAGAGGAGATCTGCATGGAGGAATGGGCCAACATACCAGCAACAGTGTGTGACAACCTTGTGAAGACTTACAGAAAACGTTTGACCTCTGTCATTGCCAACAAAAGATATATAACAAAGTATTGAGATTAACTTTTGATAGAGTTGAGCGGACACCTGGATGTTCGGGTTCGGACCCGAACCCGAACTTTGAAAAAAATGTTCGGGTTCGGGACTTTGACCCGGACCCGAACCCCATTGAAGTCAATGGGGACTCTGACTTTTGACTACAAAAATGTCTCTAAAAAACCAAGGGAAAGGGCTGGAGGGCTGCAAATGGCAGCAAAATGTCAGGAAGAGCATGGCAAGTACCCTGGAAATAAATGTGGATAGGGAAATAACTTAAAATAACATAAAAAAATAAAAATAAAAAATATAATGATTTTGACCTTGGAGGACGAGGTCCATACAGTTTTGTTCAAAATTATTCAACCCCTCAATGCTGTAAAGGGTTTTAGGGAATTTAGTGTACATTTGTAATTGTATTCAGAATGAAATCCTACAAGGACTTCTTAAAGAACCATATGCAACTAATATGACATCAATTGGTTTTGTAATACTGTAGTAAATGCAAAATTCAAGGCAAAGGGCCCTGTTGAAACGCTACCTGGTCGTGGCAGAAAGAAGATGCTGACTTCGACTGCTATGCGCTACCTGAAGCGTAGAGTGTAGAAAAGTCTCTGTGTGACTGCTGAGGAACTGAGAAAAGATTTGTCAGATGTGGGTACTGAAGTTTCTGCTCAGACAATACGGCGCACACTGCGTAATGAAGGCCTCCATGCCAGAACTCCCAGGCGCACCCCCTTGCTGTCTCCAAAGAATAAGAAAAGTCAACTGCAGCATGCCAAAAGTCATGTGGGCAAACCACACACGTTTTGGGATTGTGTTCTGTGGACTGATGAAACAAAATTACAACTGTTTGGGCCCATGGATCAACGCTATGTTTGGAGGAGGAAGAACAAGGCCTATGATGAAAAAAACACCTTGCCTACTGTGAAGCATGGCGGGGGGTCAATCATGCTTTGGGCCTTTTTTGCTTCTGCAGGTACAGGGAAGCTTCAGCGTGTGCAAGGTACCATGAATTCTCTTCAGTAGCAGGAGATATTGGATGACAATGTGAGGCCCGGTACACACGAGCAAACATGTACGATGAAACCGGTCCGTCGGACCGTTTTCACCGTACATGCCTGCCAGAGGGCTTCTGTACGATGGTTGTACTAACCATCGTACAGAAGTCCACGCGTAAACAATACGCGGGGCGTGTCCGCGTCGTCGCCGCGACGATGACGCGGCGATGACGCGGAGACGTGGGCGGGCCTGCCATTTAAAGGCTTCCACGCATGCGTCGAAGTCATTCGACGCATGCGAGGGAGGGCGGGCGCTCGGACATGTACGGTAGGTCTGTACTGACGACCGTACATGTCCGAGCGGGCAGGATTCCAGCGGACGGTTTTAAAACACGTCCAGGAATATTTGCCCGCTGGGAAAAGGCCCGGCGGGCAAATGTTTGCTGGAATTCGGCCCGCTCGCGCCTACACACGACCGAACATGTATGCTGAAACTGGCCCGCGGACCAGTTTCAGCATACATGTTTGGTCGTGTGTACGGGGCCTGATGCAGTCCGTCACAAACCTGAGGCTTGGGAGACGTTGGACCTTTCAACAGGACAATGATCCCAAGCATACCTCCAAGTCCACTAGAGCATGGTTGCAGATTAAAGGCTGTAACATTTTGGAGTGGCCATCGCAGTCACCAGACTTAAATCCGATTGAGAACCTCTGGTGGGACTTAAAGAAAGCAGTTGCAGTGCGCAAGCCTAAGAATGTGACTGAAGGTGGAAGCGGCGGTGGAGGAGGAGGAGGAGGAGGTAGCCAACACAGCAGGTTTTGGTTTTTAATTTATTTATTATTTAAATTAGGGTAAACCCCAAAATAGTCAGACAGATCTAGGGTTGCTACCTCATCCCTTTAAACCTGAACACAGAGTTATTACACAGGTTCTGGGGCTAATTTAATGTCGATAAGGGACCAAGTGAGTTTAATTAGCAGCACCTTAATCAGCCAGAGAACCTGTGTAATTAATATGTTTTTGCTTTTAAAGGGATGACATGGCAACCCTAGAAAGATCAGAAAAAAACAATGGCTGGGTAAGGCCGGCCCGGTGTCTATTCTGCACAAGGTACGGACAAGTCCTGTGGGATCCATGCCTGGTTCATTTTAATGAACGTGAGCTTGTCCACATTGGCTCTGGACAGGCGGCTGCGCTTGTCTGTGATAACGCCCCCTGCCGTGCTAAATACACGTTCAGACAATACACTGGCCGCAGGGCAGGCCAGCACCTCCAAGGCGTAAAGGGCAAGCTCAGGCCATGTGCCCAATTTAGAGACCCAGAAGTTTAAGGGGGCATAGCCGTCATTCAGTACTTGTAGGCGTGTGCACACATACTGCTCCACCATGTTGCTAAAATGCTGCCTCCTGCTAAAACGTTCCATATCAGCTGGTGGTGCTGTTTGTTGTGGCGTGCTGACAAAGCTTTTCCACATTTGGGCCATGCTAACCCTGCCTTCTGAGGTGCTGGCGGTGCCCCTGCTGCGTTGGTGACCTCTTCCTCCTCCTCTGCCTTCGCCTTCTGCTTCCACTGTGCCCCCGCTGCCAGGTGGGAATTGCACCAGCAGCGCGTCTACCAGCGTGCGCTTGTACTTGCGCATCTTGCGTTCACGCTCCAGTGAGGGGATTAAGGATGGTACATTGTCCTTGTAACGGGGATCCAGCAGCGTGGCCACCCAGTAATCAGCACCTGTCATAATGTGCGAAACACGCCGGTCGTTGCGGAGACACTGCAGCATGTAATTGCTCATGTGTGCCAGGCTGCCCAGAGGCAAGGAACAGCTGTCCTCTGTGGGAGGTGTATCATCTGTGTCCTCTGTATCCCCCCAGCCACGCACCAGTAATGGCCATGAGCTGGTCTGGATGCCATCCTGCTGTGAACATGTTTCCTCCTCCTCCTCCATGTCTTCCTCCTCCTCATCCTCCACCGCATCATCCTCCAGAACTGTGCCCTTGTTGGACAATTGTGTACCTGGCCTTTGTTGGTGCACGAACCCACCCTCGGAGCCACTTGTGAATGACTGCCCTGAAAGCCTTGGAAATGATGCCGATTCCTCCTCCTCCTCCTCCTGTGCCACATCCTCTTCCATCATCGCCCGTAGCGTTTTTTCAAGGAGGCATAGAACTGGGATAGTCACGCTGAGAGCGGCGTCATCGGCACTGGCCATGTTGGTGGCGTACTCAAAACAGCGCAACAAGGCACACAGGTCTCGCATGGAGGCCCAGTTATTGGTGGTGAAGTGGTTCTGTTCCGCAGAGCGACTCACGCGTGCGTGCTGCAGCTGGAACTCCACTATCGCCTGCTGCTGCTCGCACAGTCTGACCAGCATGTGCAAGGTGGAGTTCCACCTTGTGGGCACATCACATATGAGGTGGTGAGCGGGAAGGCCGAAGTTACGCTGCAGCGCTGCCAGGCGACTGGCGAGCAGCAGCAGGGTGAGAACGCCGAAAGTGCGCACAGAGGGCCCGCACTTTCTGCAGCAGATGTGGCATATTGGGGTAAGTTTTCAGGATACTCTGCACCACCAAATTCAGCACATGCGCCAGGCAAGGGATGTGCTTCAAACCAGCTAGGCCCAGAGCTGAGACTTCGCCCGTTATCGCACACCACCAGGCCCGGCTTGAGGCTCACTGATGCCAACCACTCATCGGTCTGTTGTTCCATATCCCTCCACAACTCCTGCACGGTGTGTGGTTTTTCCCCCAAACAGGAAAGTTTTAAAACTGCCTGCTGGCGTTTACCCATGGCTGTGCTGAAGTTGGTGGTGAATTAGTTACGCTGACTGGATGAGGAGGCGGTAGAGGATGAGGAAGCATAGTAGGAGTTAGGAACAGGAGGCAAACTGAAGCGCCCTGCAATCCTCGGTGGTGGAAGGACATGCGCCAAACTGCTATCCGCCTCAGGCCCAGCCGCCACTGCATTTACCCAGTGCGCTGTTAGGGAGATATAACGTCCCTGACTGTGCTTACTGGTCCACGTATCCGTAGTTAGGTGGACCTTGGCACAGATGGCGTTGCGCAGTGCACACCCGATTTTGTCCCCCACTTGGTTGTGCAGGGAAGGGATGGCTCGCTTGGAAAAGTAGTGTCGGCTGGGCACGACGTACTGTGGGACAGCCAATGCCATCAGGCTTTTAAAACTCTGCGTCCCCACCAGACGGAATGACAGCATTTCAAAGGCCAGTAATTTTGAAATGCTGGCATTCAGGGCCAGGGATCGCGGGTGGGTAGAGGGGTACTTCCTCTTACGCTCTTGTGTTTGGGAGATGGAGAGCTGAATGCTTCCATGGGACATTGTGGAGATGTTTGGTGACCCAGGTGGTAGTGTTGCTTGCCGGTCCTCTAATTGAGGGGTGGCAGGTGGCACTGTCACTACAGAGGTGGATGAAGAGGCAGAGAGGCCCGAGACTGATGCAGAAGAGGAAGCAGGAGGAGCCAGAGACCTTTCTTGGTTTTTGAGGTGTCTACTCCACTGCAGCTCGTGCTTTGCACTTAGATGCCTGGTCATGCAGGTTGTGCTCAGGTTGAGAACGTTTATGCCTCGCTTCAGGCTCTGATTGCACAACGTGCAAACCATGCGTGTCTTGTCATCAGCACATTGTGTGAAGAACTGCCACGCTAGGGAACTCCTTGGACCTGGCTTTAGTGTGCTCGATCCCTTGCTGCGTTGGGCAGTAGCAGGCGTACTGTCTAGGGGACGGACGCTCTGCTTTGGCACCCTGCTCCCTCTTTTGCTGTGCTGGTGGCTCTGTGCGACCACCGCCTCTTCATCCGAAGTACACGGGTCACCTGCATGAGGTTGATTCCATGTCGGGTCGAGGACCTCATTGTCCTGCTCATCATCTTCCACCCAGTCTTCACCACTGCCCTCCTTGTCGGTCTGCACAATTGCAAAAGCACCAGCAGTTGGCAACTGTGTTTCATCATCATCCAAGACGTGCTGTGATGGTCCCCCCATGTACTCATCTTGAAATATAAGTGGTTGGGCATCTTTGCACTCAATCTCTTCCCCTTCTGGGGCTGGGCTAGGTGGATGGCCCTGGGAACACATGCTAACAGACTCATCAAAAAGAAGAAGAGACTGCTGCATGCTTTGGGGCTCAGACTGCTTGGCTGATTTGCAAGGGGGTGAGGTGAAAGACTGATGGTGGACATCGGCTGCAGGCGCCAACTCTGAACTTTCAGCACAAGACTGGTTGGAAAACAATGTGAAGGAACTGGAGGCACTGTCAGCAACCCAATCTACTACCGCCTGTTCTGCTCCTGGCCTCAACATTCGTAGAGCTGGATTAGGCCCGACCAAATACCGCTGCAGGCTCTGTCGGCTACTCGCACCTGAGAAAGGTGTTTCACTTGTGCGTGTAGCTGGCACAGATCGACCACATCCTCTCCCTGTAACAGGAGCTCCACCAGCAGCACCACGACCGCGACCACGTCCCTTATTTGACGTTTTCCTCATATTTCTCAAATTTAGGGTCTTGCCCTAATTTTGAGAAATTTTAAATACAAAAATAGTGTAAGCTGGTGAAATAGGCAGAGATTCACCTATATATTTCTCTACCTATAGCAATAAGCAGGAAGCCAGCCCTAAACAATGTACTTCACAGACAGTATATCACAGGGGACGGGTAGAGTGCTGGTGAAATGGGCAGAGATTCACCTATATATTTCTCTACCTATAGCAATAAGCAGGAAGCCAGCCCTAAACAATGTACTTCACAGACAGTATATCACAAGGGACGGGTAGAGTGCTGGTGAAATGGGCAGAGATTCACCTATATATTTCTCTACCTATAGCAATAAGCAGGAAGCCAGCCCTAAACAATGTACTTCACAGACAGTATATCACAGGGGACGGGTAGAGTGCTGGTGAAATGGGCAGAGATTCACCTATATATTTCTCTACCTATAGCAATAAGCAGGAAGCCAGCCCTAAACAATGTACTTCACAGACAGTATATCACAGGGGACGGGTAGAGTGCTGGTGAAATGGGCAGAGATTCACCTATATATTTCTCTACCTATAGCAATAAGCAGGAAGCCAGCCCTAAACAATGTACTTCACAGACAGTATATCACAAGGGATGGGTAGAGTGCTGGTGAAATGGGCAGAGATTCACCTATATATTTCTCTACCTATAGCAATAAGCAGGAAGCCAGCCCTAAACAATGTACTGCACAGACAGTATATCACAGGGGACGGGTAGAGTGCTGGTGAAATGGGCAGAGATTCACCTATATATTTCTCTACCTATAGCAATAAGCAGGAGGCTAGCTCTAAAGAATGTACTGCACAGACAGTATATCACAGGGGACAGGTAGAGTGCTGGTGAAATGGGCAGATTCACCTATATAGCAGGATACAACTCTCTGACACTGTTCCTAAGAATCAGCAGCAGCAGCCTCTCCCTATCATAACTACAGCAGAGTGACGATGAATAAAGAGTGCTTGTTCAGATGTCTGAAGCAGGATACACCTCACTGACACTGTCCCTAAGCAGCAACAGCAGCAGCAGCAGCAGCAGCCTCTCCCTATCATAACTAAAGCAGAGTGACGATCTGTGCTGTGTGCCGCTATCTAATATAGAGGCTGGTCACATGATGGGTCACATGCTGCACTGGCCAATCACAGCCATGCCATAAGTAGGCATGGCTGTGATCAGTTCCCAGTCACAGTAGTAAAACGAATGGCGATTGGCTGCCGTGCAGCGCGCCAAAACATACCCGAACTCCGATCCCGGACCCAAACTTTTTCCAATTATTCGGGTTCGGGTCCGGGTTCGGGAAAAACCCAAAGTCCGTACCGAACCCGAACTTTACAGTTCGGGTTCGCTCAACCCTAACTTTTGATGATATTGACCAAATACTTATTTTTCACCATAATTTGCAATTAAATTCTTTCCAAATAAGACAATATGATTGGATTTGTTTCCACATGTTGTCTCTCATAGTTGAGGTCTACCTATGATGACAGTTACAGGCCTCTCTCATCTTTTTAAGTGGGAGAACTTGCACAATTGGTGGGGACTAAATACTTTTTTGCCCCACTGTATGTATATTCATCGGGATATACATCGCTCAAATAGATTTATTTTTCACGAACATTTATTTATGCTTGTCTTGTATTCACATATGTATGATATCTCTACCATCTTTATCACTATATATTATGTAATTAAAAGGATTTCGTATTTGCAATCCTTCATATATGTATTGTTCACAGATGTATTATATACATAGGGACATTAGCACTATTTTTATTTACTTAAAGCGGAGTTTCACCCTAAAAATCATCTATATACCATTAGATCCAGCATACTGCTGACATCTACATGTAGCGCCCCCCTACTTTCAGTATGGGCACTACACTGAAGTTAATGGGGAATGGGAGAGTTACCTTGCTCCCATTCACTAATTGTCTAAATTTCTGGGACTTCTGTCATTCCAGAAATGTCCGCTGGGTCAGTCTGTGGTCCAGGGATGCAATATCATCCCTGGCCGGCAGTTGGCGCCAGGGGGATTCTGGCAGAAAGTTTTCCCCAGCAGCCAATTGGAAAAGTTTCTTCCTCGCAAGGCATGCTGGGGAAGAGTATATCTGTGACAGGTGTCATGTGTTCTAAAATCTTTGCGGGGTCCCGTTCCAGGTGCGGCATCCACCTTCAGGGTGCGCACATCCATGGACCCCGCCGGCGTGGCCCACCTGGCCAAAGTGGCGGTCTACGAAAACCCTCACCCGGAGGTACAAGGGGACCCCAGTGACTTGCTGGGTTCCCGGTTCTATTGAAGGGATCCCAGGCTGAGCGCAGTGTATTGGGGAGTCGGTTTGAGGGGGACCCGGAGGCAGGTCAACCAACAGAGCCTGGACAAACCAATTGGGGATCCGGTGACCAGAGTGCTGACAGGTATGTTGCTGTCATCTGGTGACCAACGCAGAAATCTACTGGGAGGATTGCTCTATTCATTTACCTAGCTCAGTTATTGTCCTTGGCCCGTGAGACAGGCCTGCATCCTCCCAGAAATCCTAAGTGACACCTTAAGAAAAAGGAGTCTGTCCGGGGGCACTTTACCCACTCAGATGGAGTGGCGACGTGTTACAAATTGGTACTATACAGAGCAGTACTGACTGCTACATTTAATATCCAGGCCTGATACTGCAAAGTTCTCTCCTCTCTTTCTTCATCAACCTTGACCTTCCTAACTGATGTTGATGTTGGCCGTGTTTGGCCTGGAAAATAAAGCATTGAGAAAACCTTTATTCACTGTCTGGACCTTCGCTCACTACTTTTGTTCTCACTATTGCATCTTTAGACAACGCCAGAGTAACTTAGCAGGCCGGTCCCAAAACAAATCAGCGGCTCCTTCGGGGGTGAGCGCTACACGTGGGGGCTCGTCCGGGATCCGGCCATTACCATTGGCAACCAGAAAGTGAGATTATCTACTAAAGAGCGAAAAGTGTCCAGAGTTGCGTACTTTGAACTGTCCGGCAACGAGGGAGTTAAACTTGCATCGCTAAGCTTGGGCCTAGCACGCGCCTGCAACGTGTCCAGACAAGTTCATTTCAAGTGGGTGGAGTTACCCTCCCCTGCGTGAGACCTGCAGTGTGATTTTGCGCCATCCGAGGAAAGGAACGCCCACTCGCGCGCCAAATCGCCAGAGCTACCATTTCCCTTGAGAAGGACAGACCGCTATACAACATGTCCGGAACCTGGGAGGATTCTGCTGCCCCTGCTGCACTGAGGCGCCCCGTGACCACACCGGGGTTGTCCCCCATCCCTATTGAAGTGACAGACACAGGCATACGACTGATTGCTAGAGGACGGCTTGTGTTATTGTCCCAAGAAGGGACAGAAATGCTGGGCCTGGCTTGCCATCGGTGCCAGGAGTTGGCTGTCCGCCTCCTACCCTTTGCCCGGTGTCGAAGATGCCGGGCACTTCTATTTGACATTGTCCCGACCGTCGGTCCCCGGATTACCGAATGGATCGTTCTTCGGGAGAGATTACCGCGGAGGTGGAGGCCTCATGAACGGAAGTTCTCTCCGAGGAGAGCGTGGAGCCAGAGGCCCTGGATGCTGAAAGTACCGCCATCCCGTCCACCAAAGTTTCACTGCCGGCTACCTTGATCTCCTATCCCCAGAAGGTAAGCCCATTGGACAGGATGGAGGAGCTAAGTGATTGCGTGGCCCGTGCGGCATGCATACAGGCCAAGACCACCCATGAGGCCGTCTCGGTTGGCGTGGCCTCTATCCATTGCGTGCCCATTGGAGGAAGACCGATCCATCGACTGGGATGCGGTGAGGAAGTTGCATCGGTCCAACCCGGTCACTGCCTCAACGGGGGTGCTGTCCTATCTCCCTGCTGGAGTGGAAGATCCTTCTGACCTGGAGTTTTTGTCCAGCGGATGGTGGACAGATGGTGATGATCTGCCTGACCACCTCTTCGAGCCGCGGTTCCCCCGAACAACAAGGCTTTGGGGGACTTTGGGCTTCTACTAGGAAGAGGAGGAAGAAACGTCCTGCCCATCAGGGTGCAGGTCGTGAGTCTGGCCCGTGTCTACATTGAGGAGCTAGTGAGTCCGTTGTGTGATTTTTGTTGGCTCACTGCTCCTCCAACCCGGGACATGTTGTCCTGTGCGGTGTACCCGATGTTCCCGTTGCTGGGCCCCGTTTGTGTGATCGGGTGAGTTTTGCCTGGTTTGGGCGCTCACCCAAAAAAAAGGGAAGTTACGGACAAGTATGCCCCACTCTGTTTAAACTATTTTTTTCTTCCTCTCCCGGTTTCCCTTTTCCCCCTGGCTCCTCCAGAACCACATAGACTTATGTGTAGAACTCTTGAGGGGAGTTGGGTTCAGTCAGTTAGAGTGGGGACTTTGCCAATTTTCCTTTACGCTACTTTGGACCATACAAAGAACTGTGTTTTTTCAATTTTTTTTGTGTATTCACCTCCATTTGCAGTTAGGTCTTCAGATTTTTTTTAAGTCTGTGACTGTTGCAGTACCAGCGCACTGACTGCTAGGGGCAGTGTTCTGCACCGTTCTTTGTAGGAAAATGTCATTGAGTTTGAACTTCAATAGTTTTTGCACAGAGTATTTTCCTTCCTACAGCACTTGTAATCCAGGACCTTTAGGGAAGGAAACGTTGCGCCCCAGGTGTGGACGTTGTAATGGCAAAATTGGCTGTACACAGAGCACACCGCCATTTTGCCCTGTGCTATTAAGCACAGAATCCGTCTTAATGAAATAACCCATATTTAAGCTAAATAGATTCACTCACCATTCATTCTCTGCCCATCCATACAAGTCAAGAGACCTCACACCAGCTTGTTCTCAAGTCACCGTCATCACCATCATTGCCTTTCATGGCTAAGCACAGCTCATTTTATTTACCCAAACAGGAAGTGCTCACTGCACCAGTTAATCACCTCCCCCATGGGAGTGGTCATCACAGGATGTCCCCTTGACACAGCAAACACCATATAAGAACATATAGTCATGTGATGTGACGAATACGCGTAAGGGAATAGGAGTTACAGAGCCGACACAGACCGACGGCGATGAGACGAGCTCGCCGCTCGTAGGTGTTTTGCTTCTGCCCCAATTTTAAATGTGAGTTTTTACTTTGCTGCTACTTGTACCCTAAAAAATTTCATAAGATACTGCACCATGGGCCTTCCTCTCTTTTCTTCCATCTTGTACCCCCTGAGCACTGGCTGATACTACGGACAGGAGGTGGAAGATACAGAGAAGGTGGAAGTGAGAGTTGTTTTGTCTGTCAGTGATCCTCCAGCATACCAGTTCCGGATACGAACGCGGTGTTCGTGGAGACAGGTCCACTATCCACAGCCTCAATGTGAGTGCGTGTATATGTGGTATATAATTTCCAAGGTTTCCCACAGGATTATGCTATTATCCATTTATTTTTGCTTCCATTTTTGTATGAATATTTGATGAGGAGCCCCCTTCATCTCAACCTCAATCCGTGTGACTGCACCCCCTAGGGAGACATTGTTTGGTACTTTGAGCCATCTGCTATGGCTCTGAGGTGAGCATCTAGTACCACAAGAGGTGTGCGCACCGAAGTTTGCCTACTTTTACACTGGACTGTCTTCTGGGACGTCACTATTTTAAATATACTTTTTTCACGCATTTTTGTTATACATTGTTTTTGTACACAGTTATTTTAGTTTGTGTAAGCTACTGTTTGGTTCACATCCGTGCACCTTCACTACTGTGTCTCTGGTTTATCCAGCCTGGTACATTCGTGCCACACCGGACTGTGTTCTGGGATGTCACTTTTTTAAATAGACCATTTTTCACGTATTTCTGTTATACATTGTTTCTGTACACAGTTATTTTAGTTTGTGTAAGCTACTGTTTGGTTCACATCCGTGCACCTTTACTACTGTGTTTCTGGCTTATCCAGCCTGGTACATTCGTGTCACTTTATGTTCACATTATATGTTGTTTATTCACCTTTCTTTGCCTGTAATAGTCACCTAGTATCTATTTATTTATTTATTTATGTATTTCACTTTAGGGTTACCTACTTGTTAGGTATTAAGATCCCCCTTCTATTATTAGTTCACAGCGCTTCACCATCACTTTCCATATAAGAACATTCCTTCTGACAGGAAGTCCCATAGAATACATGATTAGAATGTAATACAATACAATACAATACAATGAATACAAATACATACAATGCTGGCTAAAGTCTTATGGGCGTGTCTGAGTCAGGGAGTGCCCCCTGCCTCCAGAAACGATCATAAGCTCTTCTATTGATCGCTAAAAGAATCCTGAATCTGCGCCATTCCATAGAATAATGCATATCCAGATTATACCCTTATTAAAGCGGTGTTTCACCCTGCAGAACAACTTTTTAGCATAAAATTCGGCATAGTAGCGCAAGCTACAGTATGCCTGTCTTCAGTGGCGGCTGGTGAAGTTTTAGGATGGGGGGGCGCAATACCCCGCCCTTCCACATTTGGTCCCTCCCACTTCTCATAAGCCACACCCCTTATAGAATCCACCGCTCCGTCTCCTGTATTCCACTTGCTTCCACTCAATGTCAGGAGTATACAGCTCAGCGTCACAGCACAGAGTCTACAGCCCCAGCATCACAAATCATGGTATATAGCGCAGCCTTAGGTCCCATACACACGACCGAACATGTCTGCTGAAACTGGTCCGCGGACCAGTTTCAACAGTCATGTTCGGTTGTCTGTACAGCCGAGCGGACAGGATTCCAGCGTACATTTGCCCGCCGGGCCTTTTTCGAGCGGGCAAATATTTCTAAACTAGTTTAGAAACATGCCCGCTGGAATCCTGCCCGTCGGACATGTTCGGTCGTCTGTACAGACTTACCGTACATGTCCGAGCGGCCGCCATCCCTCGCATGCGTCGAATGACTTTGACGCATGCGTGGAAGCATTGACCTTCCTGCGTCGCGCACGTCGCCGCGTCATCGTCGCGGCGACGGCGCGGACACTTCACCGCGCTGTCTGTCTGTGCGGATTGTCTCTAATTTCTGTCTGATGGTGTGTAAAACCATCAGACAGAAATCTCAGACCGGACATGTCCGCTGAAAACGGTCCGACTGTCCGGTCGGGTGTACAAGGCCTTACAGATCGGTGCAAACAAACTAAAATATGACACTGTTAGTAATGAAGGACTCGAAATGGGCAGGAGATTACTAGAGACTGCGGACATACTGCACAAGATTATAAGAGACTGCGGACATATTGCACGAGATTATCAGAAACTGCGGACATACTGCACAGGATTACCAGAGACTGCGGACATACTGCAGAAGATTACCAGAGACTGCGGACATACTGCAGAAGATTACCAGAGACTGCAGACATACTGCAGGAGATTACCAGAGACTGCGGACATACTGCAGGAGATTACCAGAGACTGCAGACATACTGCAAAAGATTACCAGAGACTGCAGACATACTGCAAAAGATTACCAGAGACTGCAGACATACTGCAAAAGATTACCAGAGACTGCGGACATACTGCAGGAGATTACTAGAGACTGCGGACATACTGCAAAAGATTACCAGAGACTGCGGACATACTGCAGGAGATTACCAGAGACTGCGGACGTACTGCATTAGATTACCAGAGACTGTGGACATACTGCAGGAGATTACCAGAGACTGCGGACATACTGCACAAGATTACCAGAGACTGCGGACATACTGCACAAGATTACCAGAGACTGCGGACATACTGCACAAGATTACCAGAGACTGCGGACATACTGCACAAGATTACCAGAGACTGCGGACATACTGCACAAGATTACCAGAGACTGCAGGCATTACTTGTCCTGCGACTTGGGACTTAAACGTTGCATGACAAGTCGTACCCCATGATTTCCAATGAGAACCGTTCATATCTGTGCGACTTCAAAGTAGGCCCTGCATTACTTTGGTCCCACTTTGATGCAACTTGAGGTCCATAGACCTCCAGAATACACAGGCATTGCTTTAAATCGCATCAAAATTGCAGTAGAATTGTGCAACTTTCAGACTGCATTAGCCTGAAAGTCGCAAGATTCTGCCACAATTTTTTGGTGCGATTTTGCAGCGACTTGAAGCAATGCCTATGTATTCTGGAGGTCTATGGACCTCAAGTCACATCAAAGTGGGACAAAAGTAATGCAGGGACTACTTCAAAGTTGCACAGATATGAACAGTTCTCATTGGAAATCATCGGGTCCAACTTATCCTGCCACTTTCCAGTCCCAAGTCGCAGGACAATTTGCGGGGGGTGGGGTGGTGTTGACGGCCGATATTTTCCCTGCACATTAAGTATAAAAAAAGTTTTTGTTTTTAATAATTGGGGGGGGGGGGGGGGGTGGTCTGGTGGGGTAGTGTTACCGGCTGCTATTTGTGCTGTAATTAATTTTTACATAGAAAAGAAATGTTAATAAATGGGTAAATGAATTATAAAAAACGTTTTTTTTTAATAACCGGGGGGGGGGGGGGGGCGGTTATTGAATATATATAATATATAATTCATTTACCCACTTATTGCTAAATTGAATCAACTATAATAAAGAAACTGTTAATAAGCTTAACTGTCAATATTAAATAAAAAAAAAAAAAACATTGATTGGGGGTGGCATTATTTTCGCTGAATATTAAATAAAAAAAAAAGGATTAAGCAGGGGGGAGGGGGGGATGTGGAGGGTGGATGCCAGCAGCCGAATATTACATGCTAAAACTTTTTTTTTTAAATAAGCGGGGGGTGGGAGGGGGGGTTCGCTGAATATTTGTTAAATAACATCGTTGAATAAGCGGGGGGGGGGGGGGGGGGGCGGCCGTCGAATAAAAAAAAAAAGGGTTGAATAAGCGGGGGGGGGGGTCTGGGTTGGATGCTGTCACCGACGCTTAGTAAAGGCAGCTGGTGTTGTTGTGTGGGGTGTTGTACCATACGGACATCATGGCAAGCAGGCAGGCATAGCACAGCACAGCTTACCTGTTCCTCGGTCGGGCGCACTGAGCTCCAGCAGTCCCGACGTCACTTCCTGTTTTTCAAGTGACGTCGGAACGAGCACAGAGACGAGCGGGTGCACACTGAAAGTGTGTGCACCCGCTCGGCGATAACATTGCTGTCCATCGCGCCGGAAGCAAGTGGCGCGATGGAGAGCGCCACAAAAGCATTTTTTGGCTTCCAATGTAGCGCCGCGTCTGCAATCACGTGATTGCACAGACGTGGCGCTACTCTTTCTGCACTGTGCCCGGCGTCCGGCGCGCGGACACAGTGCACATATAAGGCCCTTTTTGGATTTTTTTTTTTTTTAAAGGGATAGGTTTAAAACATTTTTTTTTTTTTTTTTTTTTTTTTACTGACTGGGGGATGGGGGGCGGCGCCCGGGCGCCCCCTATAGACGGGCCGCCACTGGGAAGGCCCATGGTGCAGTATCTTATGAAATTTATTAGAGTACAAGTAGCAGCAAAGTAAAAACTCACATTTAAAATTGGGGCAGAAGCAAAACACCTACGAGCGGCGAGCTCGTCTCATCGCCGTCGGTCTGTGTCAGCTCTGTAACTCCTATTCCCTTACGAGTATTCGTCACATCACATGATTTCTTCAGGGGATAACGCAGGGTGTAAGCAATAGGCTTAAATAGCCTGTAAAAACGTCTATTAAACTGGACGTCCATCGGCCATTTTGTTGTAGCTCAATGTAGTATACCTATGTGTTGCTAACGTTGGACAGGACGCCATGATACCTAGGTCTTAAACAGAAAAACAAACCAGGCAGCAATGTACACATAGGAAACGTATACATGGGCCACACACCAAAAAACAAGCCATAATAAGTGCATTGCATCTTATTGCAGACAGAAAAAACGATATACATGGGGGACAGTAATGACTGGTAAAAATACTATAATTAGACAAGGGTCCCCCTCCTCAGAGGCCAAGAGAGAGGAGCCCCATCTATACCTATAACCATTATGCCCCCCTGAGAGACTTACGAGATGTCGATAGAGATGGGAGAAGAGAATTTGAATACCGATATGAAAATGGACCCAATCAATCTTTTTTGGACAGGGGGAGGGTATACCCTCCCCCAAGGAAAATGGAGGAAACAAGGAGAAAAGGTCATACAAGAAAAGAGGATGCAGAGCAGGAAAAAGAAAACAAACGAAGAGAATAGATGGAGAGGGGATTTTTAATCTTACAGGTGCACCACTATCCCATGAAGAACTTGTAGTACTTGATAAAGGCCTGAAGTATGCGCCGGTAAGGAATTTGGATAAATTCCAGACGTATGTCAACGTGCAAAGATACGTCAGAAAATTAAACATCAAGAAATACCTGATTGAAAAGCCCTTCAATGCTCGGCCAAGAGAAGAAAATGCAGTGGTGCACAGTAATTTAAGAAACAAATCTACATTCAACCCCAAATCTAAAGACAACAAACACTTAGATGTGTTTAAAAATATGGTAACAGAGGAAACTAAAAACCTAACGGTCAAGAAAATAGAAGAACCTAGGGCAATGAAAATAGGGATAAAAAAACTGACCAAAAGAAGGGACCTTGTCATTAGACCTTCAGACAAAGGGGGTGGCATTGTGTTACAGACAACCGAACAGTACCACGATGGCATGATGAAAATGCTAGAAGATCATAATACCTATAACCGACTACCCAGCAATCCAATTTTCAAATGGAGGAAAGAACTAGAACAGGTAGTGCACCTGGGCCTTAAGCGAGAAGTCCTAAACAAAAAGGAGGCAAAGTATTTGATACCGGAGGCGTGTAGGACCCCTATCATTTATGCACTGCCCAAGGTCCATAAAGATAGGACGAACCCCCCCCTGAGACCCATCGTGAATGGAATAGAGTCCATCACGGCTAGACTGGGTCAGTATATCGATAGATTTCTTCAACCAGCGGTCCAGAAGACTAGGGCATATCTCAAAGATACCAAGGACATGCTCTCCTTGCTTGAGAGTAGAAATGACATAGGGCCCCTTCTGATGGCTACAGCAGACGTGTCATCCCTTTACACGATCATCCCACATTTTCTTGCATGCGAAGCCACCAAATGGGGACTTCGTAGACATTCCAACTTGCCCTGTATCCAGAGGAAATACATCGTCAAATGCCTGGACTTCTGTCTTAAACATAGCCATTTCTGGTACAATCACGAATACTATCAGCAAACAACTGGTGTTGCCATGGGGGCTAAGTTTGCCCCTAGTGTGGCGGGACTTTTTATGTCTAAATGGGAAGAGGAATCTGTGTTTTTGGAACAACATGAAGATTTAGTTATGTACAAAAGGTACATAGACGACATTTTTATTATCTGGAAGGGAGATCGTTGTGGCCTTGTTTTGTTTTTTGAGAAACTAAATATCAACTCTAAAAACATTACCCTTACGTGGCAAATTGAAGAGAAACAGATCTCTTTTTTAGATCTAGAAATTTCTCGGATCAAAGATAAGTTTGCTACAAAAACGTTCGTCAAAAATGTCGATCGCAATAGCTATCTTCCCATTACGAGCTGCCACCACAAAAACTGGCTTTTTAACATCCCTAAAGGTCAACTTCTTAGACTTAGGCGCAACTGCACAAATACCGAAGACTTACGGTTGCAAGCAAATATGATTGGCGACAGATTCAAACAGAAAGGCTATGAAGACACTTTTATCCAGGAGAAAATTGAAGAAGTCATTAAAGTACCTAGAAGTGCTCTCCTAGAGATAAAAGAGAAACCAAATAATAAACCAGATTCAGTCCCTATGATATTGGACGATAATATTCACCATAAGAAAATCGAGAAAATTATTAATCGACATTGGCACATCTTGAAAGCGGATACCAAACTGAAAGAGATTCTACCAGAGAGGCCTAAATTTATATATAAAAGAGCCCCAACTCTTAGAGACCAATTGGTCAAAAGTGTCGTAGATCCACCAAAGAAACAATTTACCTTTTTCACAGGCAAAGGGTTTTATCCGTGCAAAAGATGTTACGCCTGTACCCGTACCAAAAAACCTAATCAAAAGGTATTGTCCTTTAAATCCAACAGTAATGGGACAGAATATGAAATTAATGAATTTATTGGTTGCAACACTGAGGGCGCTGTCTATGCGCTCGAGTGTAGCTGCGGCCTACAATATATTGGCCGTACCAAAAGGTTGCTTAGGATACGGATTAAAGAACATGTGGTCAATATCCAGAATGGATTTGACAAGCATAGTGTATCTCGACATTTCGACACAGTCCATAACAGGGACCCCTCACATTTGAGATTCTGGGGTATTGCACCTTATGTCAGGCCATGGAGAGGTGGACATAAGGTGAGGTCTCTAAGCCAGCTAGAATCTAAATTTATTTTCTGTATGGATACTTTTGCACCAAAGGGTCTTAATATAGATTTTGACCTTAAAGGGTCACTAAAGGAATTTTTTTTTTTAGCTAAATAGCTTCCTTTACCTTGCTGCAGTCCTGGTTTCATGTGCTCATTGTTCGTTTTTGCTTTCATGTTGCTGTAAATCTCTCTCTGTTCTGGACACTTCCTGGTTGCCTTTTTCCTGATAACCACAGTACTGGGAGATTTCTCACGGTGGTCACTAATCAAGGAGGTGTGATTACTGTGTGTAAAACGAAACTGGATTGGTGCTGAGGAGTTTTAGACAAAGTATCACTGCTCTCTATTGGCTGACTGCCCTCTAGTGGCTCTCTGTACATCAGAGAACCAGCAAACAACAGCAAAAACGAAACTACACTGCAGGCACATTATATGATTGTTTTTTTATCTTTAATCATTAATCATTTTAATTTAATCATTTTTAAAAGGAATCAGTTAACTATTATGTCTCTATGCCCTGTAAACAGTCATTTCAGCTAAAAAAATTTTTTCCTTTAGTGACCCTTTAATTGCTTCCTTAGTGATTTCTGAGAGTGTCCTATTGACCTACCTTCCCCCTTGCGTACCAGTGGGTTTTTACTTTCGTCCTGTTTTTCCAGCGTCTACTTCTAGTTTTCAATCTAGGCACCACCCTGCTACCATATGGTTGTCTTATATATATTTTATATATTTATATGTCATATATCTGTCTGTATTTATACCCAGTCGTCAGACATGTCCGCTCTGGAGCTCATCTACTTATTTTATACCACACCTATTGTTCAATTGAACATAGCTGTTTTTATATTTACAATATATTTTTATATATATTTTATGTGTTTTTATTCATGCCTGACTACCTACCTCCAGGTGTCCTGGCTTTTAAATTTGGTATCCTCTCTGTGTCCCATTTATATACTTTTTTACAAACAGTCTCCTAAGCTGTAGCGCTGTGAGAGGTGTGTTGGTTTCAATTTGGCAGCCACCTAATTGCTTTATACACAGCCTCCTGTATCGTTCACCCATGCTTTTATACTTGTCTAATTATAGTATTTTTACCAGTCATTACTGTCCCCCATGTATATCGTTTTTTCCGTCTGCAATAAGATGCAATGCACTTATTATGGCTTGTTTTTTGGTGTGTGGCCCATGTATACGTTTCCTATGTGTACATTGCTGCCTGGTTTGTTTTTCTGTTTAAGACCTAGGTATCATGGCTGTGAAGGATATGTCAGTGTAAATCTCCCTGCTTGGTTAAATTGTGGGTTAGAGGTAAAATGGATTCACGTGTTACAAGCTATTGACATGTTAATGACCCGTCTGCAGCTAGTTTCTTATTTCAAAGGGATGTTAAACCTGTTTAGTGTGATTAGAGGTGACTCATGTTATGTATTCTGATTGCTTCATTATGCGGTGCCAGGCTGCCCAGCTAATGTGTTCTGTACACCTTGTAATTAACTTCCCTGATGTCATTATTTAAAGAAAATGTGTCTCAGGTCGGCTCCGAATTGTCTGGCTATATTCTGTATGAGAACTCCAGAGTGGGTGAAAAGGGGGTGGAGCTCCCATTGTTCCTTGATTAAGGATTTAGCTTGTAAAACTGTATTTATAACCAGCAGCAAGCTGCCAATAAATCAGTCTTGGTTCCAGCATCCAGTCTTGACTCATGTGTGGGGGATCCTGTGATGTTCTTGTATGGAGAGGAGGGAATGCTTGACGGGGATATCATACCGATACCGTCACAATTGGTTGGTGGCAGTGGGATTTTCCCTTCTACTCTCCTTTACACCCGGATTCCAAGCAGACACTGGAAGAACTACTGGAAGTTCGTGGAAGGATTGCTAGCAACAAAACCAAGCGGGTCATCATAGCAGAATCAATGGAGATAGACCAGGAGGACGGGATTGCAGCAACGCCAGCAGTACAAGAGATGGAGACACCAGTGATTCAGGAGGAGGAATCGCCAGCCAACAAGCTAATGAGAGAGAAGCTAGCGTGGTTCGGCCCGAACCCAACGGCAGATGTGGTGCTGAGAGTGATGGACCTGTTAGCGAAGGAGGCTAAAGAAATAAGGGACGCAGAACTACAGGAGGATAAACAAATAAGAGACGCAGATCTACAGAAGGATAAATAAATAAGAGACGCAGAGCTACAGAAGGATAAACAAATAAGGGACGCAGAACTACAGTTAAAACTGGCAGCAGTCCAACAAGCAGCCGCACCTTCTCCGAACAGTGAGTACAGCACAGCAGACACAAGGAAGATTCCGTTTAGCGCTTTTAAAGCTTTTGATGAAAAGGACTGTGAAATTGATAACTACCTGGCAGACTTTGAGCGACAATGTAACCTGCACCGAATAGCTAGAAGAGAGTGGGTTGCAATATTGTCAGGCAAACTGTCAGGCAAAGCTTCTGATGCTTTCCGGACCGTGCCAGATCAGGATATCCATAGCTACGCCAGGGTTAAAGAAGTGCTCCTGGCTCGTTATGCAGTAACCCCAGAGTCCCACCGACAGAAGTTCAGGGACTCACGCAAAACCACGAAAGACTCTTACGCGGAGTGGGCATGCCAGTTGTCCCTGTCGGCCTCTAACTGGGTTAACAGCAGCCAGGCCACCACCGCAGAGGACATTTTGCAACTAATGCTCCTGGAGCAATTTTACAATCACATCCAGACGGACGTCAAAGATTGGGTGAGAGATCGCAGGCCCATGACTCTACCAGAGGCCGCGAAGTTGGCGGATGAATATGCGGATACTCGCAAGACAAACCAGGTCACACCACGGGTACAACCTCCACGACCAACGGCGCCCTCACACCCACCAGCCGCTAGATACCAACCGCCTAACAGACCGATGACATCTAGCCCTCGCTATCCACGCCAGGAGGACAACGAACAACGCTGCTTCCGGTGCAAACAGCTGGGTCACTTCAAGCAGAATTGCCCCATGAGTGACAACACCAGGTCAAATTGGTCTCAACCTGGGTACCGCCCACCAGCAGCAGCCCATTGTGTAGACTCAGCTTGGGATCCCCAGGAGCTGGGTCAGGAAGAACCATTGGGCACCCCTTACGAAGCCCTCATGGTACAATCTGTTATTACGGACAACAGGGAACACCATTGTCAGCTGGTCATGGGCGACAGCCATGAGCTGGAGGGGCCTTGGAGGGAGCTGGGCAGAAAGAGGCACCGCCAGCTACCCTCCAAGAAGAAGAGGTCCTGGAAGTCATATAACCAGCGGACCTGGGAGGAGAAGAAGCGACTGGAGGAGATGGAATCGCAGCGGGCGCCCCAAATGCGGGCTGAGATGTTCGCCAAGGGCCCACCGGTGGCCCCTTACACCACCACCCCGTTCCTGATGATGAAGGACCACGTGGAAAGCCTGCAGGACATGAGCAAGCAGGAGCTGATCCGTGAATACATAGAGCTGGAGGAGTGCATAAGCCGCATGGAGGAGGAGAACAACCACCTGAGGTCACAGCGGGCTGACCCCCCCAGGCTCCATGAACTGGAGATGGAGCTGGAGAAGCTCAAAGAGGAGAACCGGCGGCTGCGGAGGGAGCAGGGGGTGGCTGACCTTATGGGGCTCTGAGTCCCCTTCCCCCCCGGACTCTGAGCACCAGTGCTACAGCATTTCAACAAATATAACTTTTTCTTTTTATGAATCTCCTGTGACTGTCACTTCAGAGCCATAACCTGCCCCTCCCATAGCGGGACACCTAGATGGCGGCGCACAGACCCATTCGCTGTCTTCACACTGACTTCTGGTGACTCTGCAGATCGCACAAAGACTTGGGGACTGACCGGCGTGTGATCTGACGACCCGGTGGCATACCTGAGTCTGAAGCAGTTGCCAAGGGAGGTCAGTCACGCCAAACGGAGTTAACCTCGGACTAAAAGCTCTGAACCCGTCAACCCTACTGGACCAGGGAAGGTCCAACCGGGTTTGCCGGAGCAGGGAGAAAAAGGGGGGCCATTGTGAAGGATATGTCAGTGTAAATCTCCCTGCTTGGTTAAATTGTGGGTTAGAGGTAAAATGGATTCATGTGTTACAAGCTATTGACATGTTAATGACCCGTCTGCAGCTAGTTTCTTATTTCAAAGGGATGTTAAACCTGTTTACTGTGATTAGAGGTGACTCATGTTATGTATTCTGATTGCTTCATTATGCGGTGCCAGGCTGCCCAGCTAATGTGTTCTGTACACCTTGTAATTAACTTCCCTGATGTCATTATTTAAAGAAAATGTGTCTCAGGTCGGCTCCGAATTGTCTGGCTATATTCTGTATGAGAACTCCAGAGTGGGTGAAAAGGGGGTGGAGCTCCCATTGTTCCTTGATTAAGGATTTAGCTTGTAAAACTGTATTTATAACCAGCAGCAAGCTGCCAATAAATCAGTCTTGGTTCCAGCATCCAGTCTTGACTCATGTGTGGGGGATCCTGTGATGTTCTTGTATGGAGAGGAGGGAATGCTTGACGGGGATATCATACCGATACCGTCACAATGGCGTCCTGTCCAACGTTAGCAACACATAGGTATACTACATTGAGCTACAACAAAATGGCCGATGGACGTCCAGTTTAATAGACGTTTTTACAGGCTATTTAAGCCTATTGCTTACACCCTGCGTTATCCCCTGAAGAAATCATGTGATGTGACGAATACGCGTAAGGGAATAGGAGTTACAGAGCCGACACAGACCGACGACGATGAGACGAGCTTGCCGCTCGTAGGTGTTTTGCTTCTGCCCCAATTTTAAATGTGAGTTTTTACTTTGCTGCTACTTGTACTCTAATAAATTTCATAAGATACTGCACCATGGGCCTTCCTCTCTTTTCTTCCATCTTGTACCCCCTGAGCACTGGCTGATACTACGGACAGGAGGTGGAAGATACAGAGAAGGTGGAAGTGAGAGTTGTTTTGTCTGTCAGTGATCCTCCAGCATACCAGTTCCGGATACGAACGCGGTGTTCGTGGAGATAGGTCCATTATCCACAGCCTCAATGTGAGTGCGTGTATATGCGATATATCATTTGCAAGGTTTCCCACAGGATTATGCTATTATCCATTTATTTTTGCTTCCATGTTTGTATGAATATTTGATGAGGAGCCCCCTTCATCTCAACCTCAATCCGTGTGACTGCACCCCCTAGGGAGACATTGTTTGGTACTTTGAGCCATCCGTGCTATGGCTCTGAGGTGAGCATCTAGTACCACAAGAGGTGTGCGCACCAAAGTTTGCCTACTTTTACACTGGACTGTCTTCTGGGACGTCACTATTTTAAATATACTTTTTTTCACGCATTTTTGTTATACATTGTTTTTGTACACAGTTATTTTAGTTTGTGTAAGCTGCTGTTTGGTTCACATCCGTGCACCTTCACTACTGTGTCTCTGGTTTATCAAGCCTGGTACATTCGTGCCACACCGGACTGTCTTCTGGGATGTCACTTTTTTAAATAGACCATTTTTCACGTATTTCTGTTATACATTGTTTCTGTACACAGTTATTTTAGTTTGTGTAAGCTACTGTTTGGTTCACATCTGTGCACCTTCACTACTGTGTCTCTGGCTTATCCAGCCTGGTACATTCGTGTCACTTTATGTTCACATTATATGTTGTTTATTCACCTTTCTTTCCCTGTAATAGTCACCTAGTATCTATTTATTTATTTATTTATGTATTTCACTTTAGGGTTACCTACTTGTTAGGTATTGAGATCCCCCTTCTATTATTAGTTCACAGCGCTTCACCATCACTTTCCATATTTGAATGAATGAATGAATGAAAAACTTATATAGCGCGGCACATGCGAACTAAATCGCCTCTGGGCGCTTGTTGTTCCTGTCTCCTTTGATATCAAAAGAGATGCGTTTTGATCTTTCTCCTGAAAGCTAAGTGATTTTCCTCCAACCGAATGCTGGTTGGTAAAGCGTTCCATAGTCTGGGACCCTGGACAGCGAATCTTCTTTCTCCTTTGGACTTGTATTTGGCTTTTGGTATTTGGAGCAGATTTTGGTTGGTGGATCGCAGAATGCGATTGGAGTTGTGAGCTTTTATTTTTTCGCACAGATAATGGGGAGCATTCCCATGGATACATCTATGCGTTAGACAGATAGCTTTAAAGACAATTCTGTCTTTAACTGGCAACCAATGAAGGGCTCTCAGTGAAGGTGAGATTGATTCCCAGGGTTTTTTCCCAGTCACTAGTCTGGCGGCCGTATTTTGAACGACTTGCAGGCGGGCGACTTGGTACTTTGGGAGCCCGAGGTAAAGGGCGTTTGCATAGTCCAATCTGGAGTTTACAATTGCTCCCACCACGACTGCTATGTCTTCTTTGGGAATAAAAGGGGTGAGTTTGCGTAGTAGGCGCAACAGATGGTGAGATCCGCTGACTACTGACCCTATTTGTGCGTCCATTGTCATGTGGGAGTCGAAGATGACCCCGAGACTTTTGACTTTGGCGCTAGGGGAGATGATTTTGCCCAGAATGGGTGGGGGTATCCAGGTTGTTGCAGATTGATTCATACGCTTGGCGTGAAACAGAAGAAGTTCTGTTTTTGCTCTGTTGAGTTTAAGATAACTCTTTGTCATCCAGTCCTCTATCAAAGAGAGGCATGTCTCTAGATTGAGATGGTGATCCTTTTTGTTGCAAATGCGGAAATACAGTTGCGTGTCGTCTGCATAGGAGTGATAAAGCAGTTTTTGGCTGCTAATGATTTCGAAAAGAGGACGAAGATAGATGTTAAACAGCACTGGCGACAGAGGTGATCCTTGAGGGACTCTGTACAGTACCGTGCGTTTCTCAGAAGGGAAAGATCCTAATTTCACTGTTTGTGACCGGTTTTCCAAAAAAGAGGAGAACCAAGGCAAGTCACCTTCTGCGACTTTGGCTACGTCAGCTAACCGAGTCAGTAAAAGTTTGTGGTCTACAGTGTCGAAGGCATCGCTCAGGTCCAGTAGAATCAGGAGACAAGATTCTCCTTCGTCTGCGGCCTCTAGAGCGTTGTCCCATATTTTGAGCAGTGCTGTTTCCGTACCGTGTCCGGGGCGGAAACACGATTGAAATGGATCAAGTAGATTGTGGGTATCTAGATGCTGTTGCAGCTTTAGTACCACTACTTTCTCCATTACCTTGGAGAGGACGTTTAGGCCTGTTATGGGACGGCGATGAAGTGGGTCCTTGGGGTCTAGGGTGGGTTTCTTCAAGATGGGTTGAATTATGCCCTCCTTCAATTGGGAGGGCACTATACCTTCCTTGAAGGATTGGTTGATAAGCTGCGTGATAGGGGGTGCCAGTATATCGGCACATTCCTTCAGCAGTTTGGTTGGAATAATATCATTTGGTGCTGTGCTATTTCGCAAAGTTCCGATGATATTTTTAGTGTCGTCGATGGTAATCGGTTCTAGAGTGAATTTTCCTAATTGTGGTGAATTTCTGTGGGTATTAAGTAAATAATTACGGGGGGGGTTGAGGGGGGTATTGTTTGGTTAAATGCTTTCCCGGATTCCCTCAATTTTATTAATGAAGTAATCCGACAATTCATTGCAGAACTCCTGGGTGTCTGAATTGGGGGCTTCAAGACAGACGGGATTCATGGTCTGAGTGACCAGCTTGAAGAGTTCGCGGGGGCGGTTTAGGGCGCTGTTGATAGCCTTGGAAAAGTTATTTTTCTTGGCTTTAAAAATTTCTTTATGGTATTTTCTTGTTATTACCTTATAGATGATGAGATTTTCTTCTGAGGCGCTTCTTTTCCAGGCGGCTTCCGCCATTCTGCGCTCTTGCTTCAGTAACGATAGCTGGTTGTTAAACCAGCTAGAGGTGTTTTTCCGGATGCAGGTTTTACGCTTCGGCGCTATTAAGTCGGCTGACTGTACTAGGGCTGTGTTTATGGCGTTCAGTGTTTCTGAGGCCGTTTGATGAGATTGAATTGTTTTTGTTTTTTCCCTTAATGTGGTTTTGAAGAGTTCAGAATGGAGCTTCTTCTGACATCTAGTCCAGTGTGTTGTCACTGGTTTTGATGTTTTTGTTAAGGGGGGGATTTTGGAAATTATGAATTTGATTGCATGGTGGTCTGTCCATGGCAACGGTTCATTTTCCAAAATGTTTATCTCCAGATCTTGTCTGAAAATAAGATCGAGCGTGTGACCTGAAGCATGCGTGGGCCCACATACTAGTTGCTGTAGCCCTAATCCTTCCAGGTGGTCAATACAGGCATCGGCAACGGGGTCTTGTGAGGAGTTGGCCCAAAGGTTGAAATCCCCGAGCAGCAAAAAGTGTTTGCTATTAAGGGTGTAAGTGGCGATAAACTCCGTCAATGATGGGAGAAGCTGCGATTTTGGGCCAGGTGGCCTGTAGCAGAGTAGGATGCGGACGGTTTCCTGGGGATTGGTTTGCAGTTGCAAAGTAAGGGTTTCCATGAATGGAAGGGGGTTTTGAAGGACTGGTTTTGTGATCGCCAGGTGATTCCTGTGGATCACCGCCAGGCCTCCTCCTCTTTGCCCTATTCTGTTTTCGGTTATGATACGATAATTTTCTGGCACCAGTTCTCCAAGAATGGTGTTACAGTCGGCTGTGAGCCAGCTCTCTGTAATGAATAGACAGTCTAAGTCGTATTGCAAAATGAGATCGTGGATTTCTAGTCGGTGTTTTACTGCCGATCTTGTGTTGATCAAAGCACATAATATGTGCTTAGGCTTGGGTGAATGGCTGACATTCTTGACAGTTGATCGTCTAAGTAGTCGCTCAATTCTTAGTGCTTTTTTGGTGATGGCTGGTAGTATTGCGGCAAAACGCCTCAGACCCCGAATGGTTTCCGCCGAATATTGCAGATTAACCATGGTCGCCAAACACCCTGGGGGGGGGGGGTGGAGGGGTAGTTTTTACGGGTGATGGAGGGGAGATTGACTAATCCTCCCTCCTAGCTTGGTCCAGAGGAAGGCAAAAAAACCCTGGCCGAGCTACGGCAATCTGCTACGGCAGGGAAAAAAATTCCTTCCTGACCCCCCGAGAGGCGATCGGACAAGGCCCTGGATCAAGTGCTGATTGTATTGAGAAGGGGGGGGGGGAGTGGGCCTGAGGGGAATCCTTGTTGCTGAGTGTAGCAAGATGGTCACTGACCAGGCTGCAGGAACCAGGCTGGGGGCTGCCTGTTTTGGTGGATTGCTGCTACTGTGGAGGATTGGATCGATGGCCGGGGGGCACAGGTAACCTCCTGGGGTGGGGGGGGGGGTGTTTCTGGGTAATTTGGCTGAGCTTATCGGGCGTTGGAAGCGGTGCGCCGCTAGGCCGCAATTGAAGCCGCGGTCTTTCCTAGATCGCGGCTGCCGCGGCTCTCCATAGGCCGGCGCGGATGTCCGGAGAACGCTGAAAGCGGCGGCGGTTGCGACAGGGGAGTATTCCTGGTGATGGATGGCTATGTGGGGATATAGCAGAGGGGGTGAGGAGCAGGGGGAGAGCCGTGCTGAGTGGGTAGCTGCGGCGGCTTGTCCTGAAAAGGACGGCCGCCCACGATCCCAGTAGCTGGCCCTGAGAACAGGCTTACCTGTTGGCTCCCTGGAGAGGAGGATGAAGGAGGGAGCCAGGGGACGTCAGGTAGGCCGGGGGGAAGCCAAGTGATGAGTCTGCAGAGAAAAGTTGGAGAGCAGACAGTCGTGGCAGGGGGGTAGACCGGGTGCTGGGCTGGAGCTGAAGGCTGGGGGTGGAAGCCCTGCCTGTCTAGCTCCAGGAGCCGTACGTCCCACTGCTGGGATCCGTACGCCGATTACTACTGGAGCTAGTTCTTGCCCTGGGGAGGAGTCACTCTTTCAGACTCAATCCTGTAGAGCAGGAGAATGTGAAGAATTTGAATTTTTTTCTGTGTAAGGCAGACTTTAAGGTGATTGCAGCAGTGCCCCCCGGTGTCCAGTACAGATAGCGCAAGAGTACTACTATTTCCTTCATACGTCATACATTGCACGTTCATTCTTACATCTATACGACCACCCACCACGCTCCGTGGGTACACTAGCCCTGAGTGTTCAGTTTAATTGCCTGTGTCTGTGCTGCAGGTTAATCGGGCTCATTTACCACTGTGGGAGATTAGCTCGTGGGGATCACCTTTTCTGAATGATAGTCCACAGGCAGGCACTTTCTTTTTAAGTCTGGCGGATGCCAGGTTTTATTTAAAAGGTTTGCAGGTTAAAAATAAAGGAAACAATAAATTAAATCCTTGCCGTCCGGCACTAACTAAACAAATAGTCTCCTCTCTATACAGTGCAGGGCTGGTCCCCGTCACCCACAAAACATGCTGTAAAGCAAACCTTTCTTTAGTCCAACATTCAGCGCTCCCCTCACTCAGGTCCCTTCCTGAGTCTCAAAGCCAGAACCCTGTTGTGCTCTCTTCCTGGTCTGTTAAAGTCCAGCTGATTGTGGACTCCAGTGGACCCAAACATCCGGACCGGAACCCTAGCCAGGCCCAGAGGCTGTAAAACCTGGGCCGATTCCGGTTCAGTCTCTCATAATAGACCGTATGCGAGGTGAAATGTACCTATGATCATGTATCGCACCTCGCATACCGTCACACCACTCACACCATGGTGGGCGCTGTCTTGAGGTTCATTCACGCGCAGTGGTCTTGACGTTTCTGCTCATGTTCTTGTACTTAGGTAGGTGCAGAGGGGTGTTGTTGTTTTCATGTCTGGTGGTCTGTTGTCATGTTTGCTGGTTTATGTTCCTGAGCTTGGTTCCAGGCCTGCACGCGGGCCGCATCACTAGTTCGTCAGGTTTGTTTGAAGTATCTTGGCTTAGAAAACAGTCATGCTTCATCGCCAATCAAGCACTGGAGGCAGGGGTTTTCCAGGGGTGCTTGGTCTGGTTCCTTACCGTCATTTGCAAGGTGGGGGGGTCGGGCCACCAGGGTGCCTAATGGCAAGTTCCAATATCATTTGTGATTTTTGGCTGCTGTTTCCACACCGATGTCAACCTTTCATTGCATTCACTTCCATCAGCCGTGCTGTTGATGGGGAAGGATTTGGTGCAGTCAAGATTCAGACTCGGTGGTTTAGGTTACAGGCAGTAGCACGGCCTGAGCATTATTAGGTGGGACCAATGTTCTGTGAGTCTGGCTTGGTTTCCATGTGTCATGATGCTATTACCTAGTACATTGGCCTTATCCGCCTTCTCCAGGTATCTGGCACTTTAGTCTCCTTCCAGTTGTCCTTTTTGCAACTTACCCTCTCACTTCCCTATATCAGCATGGGTAGGCCAGGGGTTGGAGGATTTTCACAGAGCCACTTCACTGGTGTCCGGTTGAAGGATTTCGATCCGCTTGGCCCTTGCTCCATTTCCCCCATGCATCCTCTTGGCACAAGCAGTTCATTCTCATGGCGGGGTTGTCTCAGGCATCAGGCTCGAACTATCTTTCATGGGTCATTGAGTTCTGAGCGGATTCGCAGGTTCTATAGGGGGTTCCTTCTATCACAAGTCATGGGTCGGTGGGTTTCTCCTGTCATAGCGGATACTTACCGGATACGTATACTGTTGCCTTCCAGGCGCGCTACTCCACTGGACGGATTTTTATCTACCCTTCTTCACCTAAATATGTGTCTTTTCTCAGGCATACTGACCAGCTAGGCCAAGGCACACCTCAGGCCTTGGTTGTTAGGGCTATCGCATTTCTTACTCGAAGACTCTGACTACAAGTATAAAGGCTGGCCGAAGGGGGAGGAGTCTGCTCAGTATATAATCCTCCTCCCCTGTCGGGTACGGTGTTGGCGCCTTTTTCAGGGTTCCCACCCACCCGCTTCCCCCAGCATACATACTATTACTCTTTGTACTTTTTCTTACATTTAGTGTATGCCCTCTTCTCAGGCATACCGACCAGCTAGGCCAAGGCACACCTCAGGCCTCGGTTGTTAGAGTTATCGCATTTCTTACTCGAAGACTCTGACTACAAATGCAAATTACCCATGCCTTGTCAGCCCGGTTCCCTGGTGGGATTCCACAACTAATGGAATTGGGTATGGAGCAAATGGTAAGAAGCGAAAAGAAGTCAACTTCAACTTTATATACGTATCTATTAAAGACCACATCTCCAGATATAAGTAAACTAAGTGGATATTCCAAGTTTGGTGGAAGAGTATTGGGAGGAAGTATGGAGGTTCCCACTTCAGATATTGATATCACTCCGAGATAAATTAATACAATTTAAAATAATACACAGGAGCCACTATACACCATATAAGCTATATAAGATTTCTCCATTACATCCCCAGAACTGTTGGAGATGTGCAGATATTCCAGGAAATGTTATGCATATATTCTAGTCATGCCCAAAGATAGTGGAGTTCTGGAGGAAGGTTTTGAGAATAATTGCTATGGTGACATCAATAGTTGTAGAACAGGAGGCGGAGATATGCCTGCTAGGACTGGTAGGGAAAGATATTGTCTCGGTAGGTAGGAGAACACAGGTGGGCCCATTGGAAAAAATTAGAAGCTCCCTCTATAGCACACTGGAAAAATGTAGTAAATAATAATCTGTACAGGGAGCAGTGGCGGTTCGTCCATAGAGGGCGCTGGAGCGCCGCCCCCTCTGGCTCCGCACTGCCACTGACTAATAACATAGATTCATTGCATTGCATGCATCAATGTTATTGTCGCCGCTGCCGCTGGTCTAATTCAGATGGCCGGACCTAGAGCGCCGGCCACCTGAATAACGGCAGCTGGTTGGCTGTACGGAAGTGCCTATCAGGGCCAGCGGCTCTGATAGGCTTTCCGAGTACAGCCCTCAGGCTGTAGTCGGCTTCCGAATGCTTATCCTCGGCACAGCGGCATGAATGGGCACAGTGGCGACAATTTGGCACAGTGGGGGGACAATGGGCTCAGTGGGGACAATTGGCACAGCAGCATGAATGGGCACAGTGGCGACAATTTATCCTCGGCACAGCGGCATGAATGGACACAGTGGCGACAATTTGGCACAGTGGGGGGACAATGGGCACAGTGGGAACAATTGGCACAGCGGCATGAATGGGCACAGTGGCGACAATTTGGCACAGTGGGGACAATTGGCACAGCGGCATGAATGGGCACAGTGGCGACAATTTATCCTCGGCACAGTGGCATGAATGGGCACAGTGGCGACAATTTGGCACAGTGGGGGGACAATGGGCACAGTGGGAACAATTGGCACAGCGGCATGAATGGGCACAGTGGCGGCAATTTGGCACAGTGGCGACAATTAAAGGGCACAGTGACATCAATGGGCACAGTGGCAACAATTGAAGGGCACAGTGGTGACAATTGGCGTTTTTATCTTCATTTCCACATATCTTGATCGGAGCCCATGGTAAGGCAGGGTTTCTTTCCACATGCATCATCTCCACGTATGCCAGAAACTGGTTTGCTACAAGCGCTACTGACTACTTTTTTAACTAAAAGAGTCAATTTTTTTCTGGTAAGCTGCCATCCTTATTCTGAGCACGATTTGGGTGTTTTGGTTTCCAATTTTGGTGAAGGTGAACATAGCAAGTTGTCACTTCTGGAAATTGATTCACAGAACTCACAAGGACTTGTTTGTGTTGATATATCAGGACTGTCATAGCCCTGTTTTATTCTGGATTTAGCACATGTTTATTTTTATAATGTTTAAAGTTGCAATACTTGGCACATTCACTGTGGACATTATTTTATCTGTTTTCTTCCATTTTTTGATTTAGTGGATGGATATCACTGATTTCTTATCACGTGTGCATTATTTTAGTTTATAGGCAGGCTGGTGTTATACATTTTTCATATTTAATATTTTTGTTGCATATATTATTATTGTTTTACACAATTAAATTAATTATTCCTATTAGCGCTCCCATCAATACATTTTTTATATATTTTTTTCTACCTTGGTTCCATGCACTGGAATGTTGGGGATAGCAGGTTTTTTAGTTATGCACTTATATATTTACTCACTTATATAAAAAAAATTGGCGCGAGGTTCCCCCCTTTCCTTCTAATTGTATGTAACTGATGAGTGGTTCCATGGGAACAGCTACAGCACCCGCCATTGATTTGTAGAGTTTACAAGTTTTTGGTTGATGGGGACCCTGATGGAGATCTTGATGTATGGTTGGAACTCTGATGTAAGGGGGATGCCTAAAGCAGACTCTGATATAAGGGGGGCTCTGATGGGGACCCTGATATAAGGGGGGCTCTGATGGGGACCCTGATATAAGGGGGGCTCTGATGGGGACCCTGATGTAAGGGGGGCTCTGATGGGGACCCTGATGTAAGGGAGGCTCTTATGGGGACCCTGATGTAAGGGTGGCTTTGATAAGGACCCTGGTGTAAGGGGGGCTCTGATGGGGACCCTGGTGTAAGGGGGGCTCTGATGGAGACCTGATGTAAGAGGGGCTCTGATGGGGACCCTAGTGTAAAAGGGGCTCTGATGGGGACCCTGGTGTAAGAGGGGCTCTAATAGGGACCCCGGTGTAAGGGGGGCTCTGATGGGGACCTGGTGTAAGGGGGGCTCTGATGGGGACCCTGGTGTAAGGGGGGCTCTGATGGGGACCCTGGTGTAAGAGGGGCTCTGATGGGGACCCTGGTGTAAGGGGGGCTCTGATGGGGACCCTGGTGTAAGAAGGGCTCTGATGGGGACCCTGATGTAAGAAGGGCTCTGATGGGGACCCTGGTGTATGAAGGGCTCTGATGGGGACCCTGATGTATGAAGGGCTCTGATGGGGACCCTGATGTAAGAAGGGCTCTGATGGGGACCCTGGTGTATGAAGGGCTCTGATGGGGACCCTGGTGTAAGAGGGGCTCTGATGGGGACCCTGGTGTAAGAAGGGCTCTGATGGGGACCCTGGTGTCAGGGGGACTCTGATGGGGACCCTGGTGTAAGAAGGGCTCTCATGGGGACCCTGGTGTAAGAAGGGCTCTGATGGGGACCCTGGTGTAAGAAGGGCTCTGATGGGGACCCTGGTGTAAGAAGGGCTCTAATGGGGACCCTGGTGTAAGAAGGGCTCTGATGGGGACCCTGGTGTAAGAAGGGCTCTGATGGGGACCCTGGTGTAAGAAGGGCTCTGATGGGGACCCTGGTGTAAGAGGGACTCTGATGGGGACCCTGGTGTAAGAAGGGCTCTGATGGGGACCCTGGTGTAAGAGGGACTCTGATGGGGACCCTGGTGTAAGAGGGACTCTGATGGGGACCCTGGTGTAAGAGTGGCACTGAACTTCCATGTAGACAAGTTCTTTCTCTTTTATTGTGAATCATATCATGCCAATTCCTAAAAGGATCCTAGCAAAACGTAACTATTAATTTATTGTTCGTTGATTCATGAAACACAAATATTTGCACAATATATGACGTATATTGTATTACAATATAAGAGATTGGATGGAGATCCCCGACATAAAATATTCAATCTTACTTTCACTTGCGTTTCTGCTTTGTGTTTTAGTTCTAGGTGTGGTTAGTACACCTGTATAAAATCTTTCACAGTACACATAACAGCTAGACGAGAGAAGACGTTCGCAGCAGAGAAATAGCAACTATGGCAGTGCCATCGACTTCAGGAGACGTCAGGAACGTGGAGCTTCAGAGCTTTTTTTAGCTCAAAAAGAAGTGAAGGTTACTTTGCAGAGGGGAGACATTTATCCATCCAGGATGTTCAAGAATGCTTGACCAAAATAGTCTCAGGACTTCATGAAAATGGAAAGAACATGCTAGAAACCCTTAAAAAATTAGAACCCCATTGTTTCAAGCACATTCAACAAGAGTTTGAGGTCCGTCGTCTACAGCACGTCACTGACAGGTCCTCTATGGATGGAATTTATGATGAGGAGCGTTTCAAGATAATTATATCAGACTTTCGTTCTGGATATAAAGACTTCTCATTCTGGAGTGCAGACATCGCACAGAAAGATATTACGGCAGCACGTAAAAAGGCATGCGAGGATGCAAAGCAAGTGCTCCCAAAATCGATTTTTGATACATTTGAAAAAAAAATTAACGCTCAATTTGCCAACTCTCCAGCTTTTAACAAATCTGCTTCACGGTATGGCAACTTCAAGTTCTCCTTCCAGTTATCTGATCTTCTGAAATGGTATAGAGATCAGCATTGTAGGGGTGAAGAACCCCAGCTGAGGATTCTGGGTACTGATCTGTACAAACAAGAGATTACGCATTATATATTAGTGCACAGCCCTGACCAGAGCCACCGGTTCACGAAGCTCCCAGTGATGCCCACCAAGGATGGCTCTGGGCTTCACTTTGTCCACCTGAGGGATAAAAAAGTGTATTGGAGACCAGAATCCACCACAATTTCTCTCAAAGTGAAGATTTCTGAAGATTCTCCCGTCCCAGAAACCCTGTACTCATTTTAAACCTGGCTGTGAATGTGTTTTAATCAAAAATATAAAGTCTGTGTGGAACCATCTGGTATTTGCATTCCATCTTCCTGATAATCGTGTCCTGAAGATTCAGAAAACGCAACTTTTAAAGAGCCTGAAAGCCTGTAAAATAGCTGAGTCACCTTTGCTCAATGGGAATGAATGTTTTGATATACAATTGGCAAGGAATCATATCAAATAAATGAAGCCTGAGAGCCAAGAAAGAAACAGAAGTTCTCCAGCCTCAGACGGTAATACCCTGCAAACATAGTAATCTTTAAATTATGTTAAGCATGAATATACTCTCATTATACAAGGCAGGGTTCAGGCTAATGACTGGGGTGTATGCAAACAAAAAAGATCTTCAACAGGGGTCTACAAACTTTCCAAGGGGCCAGCTTACTGTTCTTCAGACTTGAGGGGGGCCAATGGAAGTAGAAAATATCCCAGAATTGGTGGAAGTACACAATTCCCCAGACATGGTGGCCAGTGTGAGGAGAAAGAAAGCACTATCTTCGGTGTCATTGGGATGAATAGCACCCCATTGTTGTCATTAGTGGAAGCAATAGTACCCTATCGTTGGTGTCAGTGGGAGGAATAGTGCCCCATCTTTTGTATCACTGGGAGGAAAATTACAGCCTTATTGGTATCAGTGCCCCATCATTGCCTTCAGTGGAAGGAATAGTTGATGTTGTCTGTGGAGGAGAAGTGCCCCATCTTTGGTGTCACTGGGATGAAAAGTTCAGCCTCATTGGTATTGATGGGAGGAATATTGTCCCATCATTGCTCTCAGTGGAAAGACTTGTTCTGCATGTTTGTGGAGGAATAGTGTCCCATCATTTGTGTCAGTGGAAGGAATAGTGCCCAAGGGCAGTGGCTTATTATCCATGTGTGCAGGGTGTTCACGGGCCCAGGGGAGGGCCCCACTGTGCTCTGACCCACCCTGAACACATGAATGATAAGTCCAGGGTTGTTATTGAGCATGATTGGTGCAGCGGTGGGGGGCCCATCTTTTCATCCAGAGGGCCCTGGGCAGCGCATTGAAGGAAGACTTTAACCACTTAAGCCCCGGACCTTTAGGCAGCTAAATGCCCAGGCCAGGTTTTGCGATTCGGCACTGCGTCGCTTTAACAGACAATTGCGCGGTCGTGCGACGTGGCTCCCAAACAAAATTGGCGTCCTTTTTTCCCCACAAATAGAGCTTTCTTTTGGTGGTATTTGATCACCTCTGCGGTTTTTATTTTTTGCGCTATAAACATAAATAGAGCGACAATTTTGAAAAAAATTCTATATTTTTTTTATTTTTTGCTATAATAAATATCCCCCAAAAAACATATATAAAACATTTTTTTCCTCAGTTTAGGCCGATACGTATTCTTCTACCTATTTTTGGTAAAAAAAATCGCAATAGGCGTTTATCGATTGGTTTGCGCAAAATTTATAGCGTTTACAAAATAGGGGACAGTTTTATTGCATTTTTATTAATTTTCTTTTTTCTACTAATGGCGGCGATCAGCGATTTTTTTCGTGACTGCGACATTATGGCGGACACTTCGGACAATTTTGACACATTTTTGGGACCATTGTCATTTTCACAGCAAAAAACGCATTTAAATTGCATTGTTTATTGTGAAAATTACAGTTGCAGTTTGGGAGTTAACCACAGGGGGCGCTGTAACATTTAGTGTTCACATAGTGTGTGTTTACAACTGTAGGGGGGTGTGGCTGTAGGACTGACGTCATCGATCGAGTCTCCCTATAAAAGGGATCACTCGATCGATGCAGCCGCCACAGTGAAGCATGGGGAAGCCGTGTTTACATACGGCTCTCCCCGTTCTTCAGCTCCGGGGAGCGATCGCGACGGAACGGCTATAAGCGAATAGCCGCGCCGTCGTCCCGGATCGCTCCCCGCGGGAATCCGACAGCAGCATGTAGCGGGGGGGGGGGGGGTCCCGATCGGACCCCCCACCCGCTAGAAGGCAAGGACGTACATGTACGCCCATTTGCCTGTACGTTCCATTCTGTGGACGTACATTTACATGCGGCGGTCGGGAAGTGGTTAATAAGTTGTTTTTCATCGGCACTGAAGGTAAAAGACGTCTGTCACCACGTATGTCTACCTGATGACAGACGCAGAGGAAAAGGCACTTATTAAAGTAAGCGGTCATTTGGCTAATGTTTTTACACTATTTGTTTTAAATAAAACTGTATTATATTATGGCCTTGCTTTTTTATTTTTTTCTGACTAATACTGCGGTGAAAGCTCCAACAAGATTCCAGCCACATCTCTAGTGTGTGTACCAGCAAAGATCGCAGATCCACAGTCATATAAAGTCCTGGACTTCCAGTGGGGATATCTGAACGATGGGGCAGCTACAGGCATCATTCAGATATCACTATTTTCAGCCGGTGATTCTGTGCACCATCAGAATTATCATAGCGGCGGTCCCACCTCTTGATCGTTCTTATAGGCAGTGCCGATCCTGACCTCCCTGGGGCCCTAAGCAAAATTTGCTAAGGGGCCCTCTACCTGACCCGTGATGCCGTCACCCATAACTCTTCACCAATCCCCTTGGAGAGCCCCCGACCACATAAGAGGGGCAGACCTAGAGTGGTGATAGGGTGACCTGTGGCCCCCAGATTTTAGTATCACCTCACCAGGAGTCAGGACTAGTACCACAGTACGAGTGCACAATGCTCTGCCTGGGGCCCACATCACATACAGGTGACAGAAGGTGATGTGCTCCCCCTCCCGCTGCCATCCGGTGCTTCTCCGGGCTCTCCCGTGCCATCTGGGACCTGGAGAAACATTTGTCCGGCACCGGATGGGAAGCATAGAGATGACTGGTGACCAGATGGTCATGAGTCATCTCTATGACCGTCGGAGGCCCGGGCGCGACGTTATGACATCACGCCCGGATACCTGGAAGTAAACAAAGCCGCAATCGCGGATGTCGGCATGTGATCGGTGAATTTTTTTTTCACAATGTCATGCTCTTCCATCTGGAGGAGAGAGGCGGGGTCTTATTGACCCCGCCTCTCTCCATAAAGAGGACCTGTCACACACTATTCCTATTACAAGGGATGTTTACATTCCTTGTAATAGGAATAAAAGTGATTAAAAAAAAAAACGAAAAAAAGTGCAATTTTTTTTTTTTTTTATATTTAACCACTTCAGCCCCGGACCATTTGGGTGGTTAAGGACCTGGCCACTTTTTGCGATTCGGCACTGCATCGCTTTAACTGACAATTGCGCGGTCGTGCGACGTGGCTCCCAAACAAAACTGACGTCCTTTCTTTTCCACTAATAGAGCTTTCTTTTGGTGGTATTTGATTACCTCTGCGTTTTTTTACTTTTTGCTGTAATAAATATCCCCAAAAAATATAAAAACATATTTTTTCCTCAGTTTAGGTCGATACGTATTCTTCTACATATTTGTGGTAAAAAATCACAAAAAGCGTTTGTTGTTTGTTTTGCGCAAAAGTTATAGCGTTTACAAAGTAGGGGATAGTTTTATGGCAATTTTATACAGTTTTTTTTACTAGTAATGGCGGCGATCAGCAACTTTTTTTGTGACTGCGACATTATGGCGGACACATCGGACACTTTTTGACACATTTTTGGGACCATTGTAATTTTCAGAGCGAAAAGTGCTATAAAAATGCACTGTTTACTGTGAAATTGACACTGGCAGTGAAGGGGTTAACCACTAGTTGGCGCTGTAAGGGTTAAGTGTTCCCTGCATTGTGTTTCTTACTGTAGGGGGGATGGGCTCTGTGTCACATGAAACTGATCTCCGCTCCCAGTACACTGAGCCAAGATCAGTGTCATTGTCACTAGGCAGAGCAAGGAGATGCTTGTTTACACAAGCATCTCCCCGCTCTATACCTCCGTGAGACGATCGCAGGGATCCCCGCGGCGATCGAGTCCACAGGACCCGCGGTCCGACTCACGGGAAGGTGGCAGGGTCGCGAACGTGCAGCCGGCAGCGCGCTTGCGACCACACGGCAGGCATTTAAAGGGCCATGTACAGGTAAGTGATTATGCCTATCCGTGCCATTCGGCCGACGTATATAGACCGTGGGCGGTCCTAAAGCGGTTAAAACGCCCCTGTCCCCGGTAGCTCGCACTCAGAAGTGAATACACACGCAAGTCCCGCCCACATATGTAAACGCTGTTCAAACCACATATGTGAGGTATTGCCACGTGCGTTAGAGCGTGTGCAACAATTCAAGCACTAGACCTCCTCTGTAACTCTAAACTGGTAACCTGTAAAAAAAATTAAGCTTCGCCTATGGAGATTTTTAAGTATTGAAGTTTGGCGCCATTCCATGAGTGTGCGCAATTTTAAAGCGTGACATGTTAGGTATCTATTTACTCGGTGTAACATCATCTTTCACATTATACAAAAAAATTGGCTAACTTTACTGTTTTGTTATTTTTTAATTCATGAAACTGTTTTTTTTCCCCAAATAAAAAAAGGCGTTTGAAAAAAGATTGCGCAAATACTGTGCGAGATAAAAAGTCTGCTAAAAAAACATATATAGGTGTCCTGTATGAAACTGAGATCAGCGGCGTTTCCGAGTCTCACTGCTGATCTCAGGTCATACACAGTTTATGAAGCTGAGGTAATCAGCTGAGAACATGTTCTCCAATGATTATCTCACCACAGTGAGAATCTGTAACTGACTGTCACAGAAACGGCCAGTGTATGAAGGTGCGATCTCAGCACCTCACTGGCGATCTGTGACTGAATTCTCACTTTCTGATTCACCAACTCAGAGAATCAGAGAGAGAAGCGCAAAGCTGGCTGAGTATTGTGGAGGAAGAAGGAAGTGCAAAATGAGCAGGTTAGGAATTTATAGTGTGTATATATATATATATATATATTAGGGTTGTCCCGATACCGATACTAGTATACCAAGCATTTGTACCCGATATTTGTACTGTCAGCGGTGATCAGTTCATGGGGAAGTTACAAGTTCCTCTTCTCTCTCTCCTTTCCCCCCGTGCATGGCTTTCAGCTGCTTTATAATCAGCAGTGATCGGTGCTTGTAACTCCCCCACACACGCCATGTATTCCTCCGTGTATTCCTCCGTGTATCCCTCCATGTATCCCGCCATGTATTCCTCCGTGTATCCCGCTGTATATTCCTCAGTGTATCCCTCCGTGTATCCCTCCGTGTCCCCCGCCGTGTTTCTCTCTCCCTTTGTGTATTCCACCGTGTATTCCTCCGTGTATCCCGCCGTGTATTCCTCTGTGTATCCCTCCGTGTATTCCTCCGTGTATCCCGCCGTGTATTCCTCTGTGTATCCCTCCGTGTATTTCTCTGTGTATTCCTCCGTGTATCCCGCCGTGTATTCCTCTGTGTATCCCTCCGTGTATTTCTCTGTGTATCCCGCCGTGTATTCCTCTGTGTATCCCTCCGTGTATTTCTCTGTGTATCCCGCCGTGTATTCCTCCGTGTATTCCTCCATGTATCCCGCCGTGTATTCCTCCGTGTATCCCGCTGTATATTCCTCTGTGTATCCCTCCGTGTCCCCCGCCGTGTTTATCTCTCCCTTTGTGTATTCCGCCGTGTATTCCTCCGTGTATCCCGCCGTGTATTCCTCTGTGTATCCCTCCGTGTATTCCTCCGTGTAGCCCGCCGTGTATTCCTCTGTGTATCCCTCCGTGTATTTCTCTGTGTATCCCGCCGTGTATTCCTCCGTGTATCCCGCCGTGTATTCCTCTGTGTATCCCGCTGTATATTCCTCCGTGTATCCCTCCGTGTCCCCCACCGTGTTTCTCTCTCCCTTTGTGTATTCCGCCGTGTATTCCTCCGTGTATCCCTCCGTGTATTCCTCCGTGTATCCCTTCATGTATCCCGCTGTATATTCCTCCGTGTATCCCGCTGTAGATTCCTCCGTGTATCCCTCCGTGTATCCGGCCGTGTATTCCTCCGTGTATCCCGCCGTGTTTCTCTCCCCTTCCGTGCTCCTCCTCCACCCCCTGGAACTGTCAGGATGGAGAGCGGGATAGGGGCCGGTAAATCCGGCTCCTTACTGCTCCGAATGGACATTCACATAACTGAAACATTGTAAACTGTGATTACAATGTTTCAGTTTATGAATGAAGAGAAGGTCTTCTCTGCATTCATTTTCAGCGCAGCTGAGGCTGCTGAGAAAGGGACTGGGGAATCTGTGTCCCTAGTCCCTTTCTCTGTCTCAAAGGGGAGATGTCAGAGGTCTGTTAAGACCCCTGATATCTCACCAAAGCCCCCCAACAGAGCTGAGAAAAAAAAAAAATACTAAAAAAAAAGAATACAAAATATTATTGTAGAAAATAATAAAAAAATAAAAGAAAAAACACACTGACACGGTCCACCCCCCCCCCCCCCTTAAAAAAAAGAGAGCATTATAAATAAATAAAAATTGTAAGAAAAAAAAAATTGGTAAAAAATTTAAAACAAATTGTTAAAGATAAAAAAATAAAATACTGACACATGTGCCGCTGTCACATGAGATTAAAAAAAATTATCGGTATTCGGTATCGGCGAGTACTTGAAAAAAGTATCGGTACTCGTACTCGGTCTTAAAAAAGTGGTATCGGGACAACCCTAATATATATATATATATATATATATATATATATATATATATATATATATATATATATATACACATCATCATATAGCAGACATTTCTCTCCTACATGGAAAAATCATCATTTATTTGCTAAAAAATTACATAGAACCCCCAAACATTATATATGTTTTTTTAGCAAAGACCCTAGAGAATACAATGGAGGTTGTTGCAACTTTTTATCTCACACAGTATTTGCACAGCAATTTTCCTACCGCGTTTTTTGGGGAAAAAAACCTGTTTTGTGCATAAAAAAAAAAACGGTAAAGTTAGCCCAAAGTTTTTGCATAATGTGAAAGATGAAGATATGCCAAGTAAATAGATACCCAACATGTCACACTTCAAAATTGCACACGCTCGTGGAATGGCGCCAAACTTCGCTACTTAAAAATCCCCATAGGGGTTGATTTAAATTTTTTTACTGGTTACATGTTTTGAGTTACCGAGGAGGTCTAGGGCTGGAATTATTGCTCTCGCTCTAAAGTTTGCAGTGATACCTTACATGTGTGGTTTGAACACCGTTTTCATATGTGGGCGGGACTTACATATGCGTTTGATTCTGCATGCGAGCACACGGGGACAGGGGCGCTTTTAAAAAAAATAAAAAATGTACTGTTTATTTTACTTTTGACACTTTTTTCTCCCAAAAACATTTTTTTATCACTTTTATTTCTATTACAAGGAATGTAAACATCCCTTGTAATAGGAGTATGGCGGGGTATTGCGGAGTATTTCAGGGTATTGCGGAGTGTGGGCAGGGAATGGCAGAGTCTGGGCAGGGATGGCAGAGTATGGGCAGGGTATTGGCAGGATGGCACTGTATGGGCAGGGTATTGGCAGGGATGGCACTGTATGGGCAGGGTATTGGCAGGGATGGCACTGTATGGGCAGGGTATTGGCAGGGATGGCACTGTATGGGCAGGGTATTGGCAGGGATGGCTGTCTCTGTGACTTTAATTGTCACAGAACAGCGCTGCTGCCACCTGCTCTCTCCCCTCTCGCAATGTACCCATCGGTACACAGAGGGGAGAGAGGAAACCGGCGTCATCACATGACGCCGGTTTGTTTACAAGTGATCGCTCCGTCATTGGACGGAGCGATCACGTGGTAAAGGGCCGATATCATTGGCCCTTTACCGTGATCCGTGTTGCACCGGGTTCTGTGAACCCGGCGAGCACGGACAATTTCGCGAGCATGGGAGGGCATCCATAGACGTCCTCCCAGAATAACTCAACCGCGCTGTAGCCATATTTCGGCTATGGCGCATGTGGTGGAAATTTTAAGATGTATTTAATATGTATTGTTGTAATGGCACCCAGACTTAGTACTTCCGCAGCCCGCTCTAAATAGAACTGACTGGGGCAGTCTGAGGCTGGTTGAATCTCGTCGGGTAGTAGAAAATGTCTTGAGGTTGGAGTGTGATGTTTGCGGCGTGGGCATATGTCTGCCGACGAGGGGCCCTCTGTGTATTTAGCACAGAGGATCGTTGAGGAGGGGGTGCACTCACTCCGCGAGCACACGAGTGGTTATGGACAGATGTGCGTTCATATCTGGGTCTTGTCTGATCAGCATGGCTTGGGATTCGTAGCGTACGCCTGTAGATAGCCTTTAATAAGGGTATAATCTGGATATGCATTATTCTATGGAATGGCGCAGATTAAGGATTCTATCAGCGATTAATAGAAGAGCTTATGATTGTTTCTGGGGGCAGGGGGGGGCACTCCCTGACTCAGACACGCCCATAAGACTTTAGCCAGCATTGTATGTATTTGTATTCATTGTATTATATTATATTCATGTATTCTATGGAACTTCCTGTCAGAAGGGATGTCCTTATATGGTGTTTGCTGTGTCAAGGGGACATCCTGTGATGACCACTCCCATGGGGGAGGTGTTTAACTGGTGCAGTGAGCACTTCCTGTTTGGGTGAATAAAATGAGCTGTGCTGAGCCATGAAAGGCAATGATGGTGATGACGGTGACTTGAGAACAAGCTGGTGTGAGGTCTCTTGACTTGAATGGATGGGCAGAGAATGAATGGTGAGTCAATCTATTTAGCTTAATTATGGATTATTTCATTAAGACGGATTCTGTGCTTAATAGCACAGGGAAAAATGGCAGTGTGCTCTACATACAGCCCATTTTGCCATGTCACGCAAGAGGTTAATAGGGTTTGTGTGTTCGAACACATTTTTTGCCTGTTGGTGTTCGGCTCATCCTTACCAATGACTTTCACCATCTTTGCACCCACTATGCCGCATAACCCACTACATATGGAAGGATGTCAGCTGTGTTTGGCCTTGAAGGTTTTCATTAGACTGGAAGAGGTTAAAGACTACAGCTACACTGATATAGAATATTCAATCTTGTTTCATTGTGATCTAGCTCTACGTGTGGTTAGTACATCTGTATAAATTCTTTTTACAATACACATAACTCCTCCAACTCCTAATTTCTGACACCCACTCAGTCCCTGTAAAATGATATACACTGTAAAACAGGTGTCTCCAAATACGGTCCACCATAGGTCTGCATTTGCAGCTAGAGCCTGGAATTACTTTCACTTGCGTTTCTGCATTGTGATTTAGTTCTAGGTGTGGTTAATACACGCCTATATAAAATCTTTCACAATACACATAACTCCAACTCCTGCATAGACAGAAGAGAGAAGACGTTCGCAGCAAAGAAGTAGTAACTATGGCAGTGCCATCGACTTCACATGACCCCGAGAACATGGAGCTTCGGAACTCTTTCAGCTCAAAAAATAGTCCAGTCCACTTTGTAGAGGGGAGACATTTATCTATCACGGATGTTTATAACAGCTTGACCAAAAAAAGCACGGAACTTAATACAAGCGGGAAGAAAATGTTGGAAACCCTGAAATATATGGAACCACATAGATTTGAACACATTCAACAAGAGTTTGGGGTCCGTCGCCTACAGCACGTCACTGACAAGTCCTCTATGGATGGAATTTATGATGAGGAGCGTTTTAAGGCAAAAATGCGAGCCAGTCGTCCTGAATTTAGAGACCTCTTATTCTGGAGTGCAGACATTGCACAAAAAGACATTAGGGAGGCACGCAAAGAGTCATATGAGAAAGCCAAGAAAGTTCTCCCATCTGGGATGGCTAAAAAATCTGAGAGAAAAATTAAATCTCAATTTGCCAACTCTCCGGCATTTGATAAATCTGCTTCACGGTATGGCAACTTCAAGTTCTCCCTCCCGTTATCTGATCTTCTGTCTCTGTACCGGACTCAGCACTGTGGGGGTGAAAAGCCGCAGCTGAGGATTCTGGGTACTGACCTGTACAAGCAGGAGATTACGCATTATATATTAGTGCACAGCCCTGACCAGAGCCACCAGTTCATGAACCTCTCAAATGTCCAGCATGGTTTTATCTACCTGAAGGATGAAAAAGTGTATTGGAGTCCAGAATCCACCTCGATTTCTCTCAAAGTGAAGATTGCTAAGGATCCTGGTCCGAATACATGCCACCCACCCTGTAAATTTTATAAAGAGAAAGGCTATTGTATGCATCAAAAAATAAAAAAATATGAGATACCAAGTGTGTGGAACCATCTGGTGTTTGCATTCCATTTATCTAATAATAATGGCCTGAATATCCAGAAAGATAAACTTTTGAAGAGCCTGAAAGCCTGTGACATAACTGACTCAGCTTTGCTTGATAAGGATAAACAACTGAAAGTAGAAGACACTAAGAATATTATCCAAAAAATGAAGTGTGATGCAAAGAGTTCTGACGTCCCAAAAGGTAAGACCCTGCAAACCTAATAATCTTAGAGCTATGTCAAACAAATATACTTTGAATTTATGAGGCAGGGTTCACATTAACCTCCCTGGCGGTATGATTCTTTCAGAAAAAACATGCTGAAAGCGGTACCATTATTTCCAAGGAAATTTGGCGTTTTATATTGTAGGCCTGTAATTCTTATGCCGCGTACACACCATCACTTTATGTGATGAAACAAAATGACGTTTTTAAAAACTTCACTTTAATTGACCGTGTGTGGGGGAAAACGTCATTTTATGTCTTGTAAAAAACGACCAAAAAAAATTGAAGCATGCTTCAATTTTATGTGTCGTTTTTCAAAAGTGCACTTTTTACTTCACAGAAATTGACCGTGTGTAGCAAAAACGTCGTTTTCTAAGACGTTTTTTCATCCACGCATGCCCAGAAGCTACATATGCAGCGAGCTTCAATGGTAAAACGTGGTGGAACGTAACCTCACTTTGCAAGATCATTGTGAGAAAAACGATGGTGTGTAGGCAACTTCGTCTTTGAAAATTGAAGTTTCAAAAACGTCATTTTTTACTTCACAGAAAGTGTCGTTTTTTTTCATCACAAAAAGTAATGGTGTGTACGCGGCATTAGGAATAACTCACTTAAATCTGACCAAACAAGATTCTAGTAGGCATCCCGGGTATGACATTTTTTTAAAAATAAAATTATAAATTATAATATAATAAATAATTATAAATAATAACAAATAATAATATAATTATAATAAAAAATATTCAATAATGTAATCAAATCAAAATCACTGAAATTTGCTCAGTTGCAGAATTGTCGCTGTCATTATTTTTTATTTTTTTATGACGAATTTCCCCACAAATCGCTATCGCACAATTCTGCAAGTGATTATAATTTATTATCGCTGTTTTTTAGCTGATCTAAAACCATTTTTGACATAAAGGGACACTTTTGGTTGCTATGGACAATCTACAGTTTGCAGAGAGAAAGAAACGTTTTTATTATATAAAAGAACATGTAGGACACTGGGCAGACCACTAGGGACAAGGGGGATGTGTATTTTTTACATACAGTACTGTAATCTATAAGATTACAGTATACTGTGTGTATTGTGTTTGTTTACTTTTTTGAATTTGGCGCCGTTCTCCGTCCCCGTGCGTCGTAACGTCGCAGGGAACGGAGATCAGCGGCACAGGAGGACGCTGTGTGAATCGAGCGAGGTCCCGCTCGCTCACACAGCGCGGTGGCATCGCTGGATCCAGGGACAAGGTAAGTAAACAGTGCCTGTGGATCTAGCGAGGCGAGCCCGAGTCTGACTCGGGGTTACCGCTCGCAGCATGAAAATCTAACCCCGAGTCAGACTCGGGAATACCGCCAGGCAGGTTAATGGGGTTATACAAAATAGGAAAATACTGCGCAGGTCTATGGGTGAAATAGTGATGACACTATAAACATATGTGAGAAAAATAATAAATATGAAAAATAATAAAAGGCTGCTGCAACTTATATGTAAGATACACACACAAATACAGTATAAAAAGAAAAGCTGCGCTGCAAGTTCAATCAACATAAATATTCAATTATGTAATAAAGTACACAAAAATCCCAGTGCAAAACTGAAAGGTAAATTAGTGCAAAAGTCCATATATGAAGTATCACAGAGGAATGCAGGAAGTGACAGGAAGTTCTCCGAATGAGTGAAGCTAAATATCCAGGCACAAATCTTGTGAATCAGATGACAAATCCACCACCACTTATGTATCAGCTGCTTACCAGAGCAAGAATAAATTCAAGCATGTACAACATGAGTCAATATGGGTCCTGGATAGACTGCCACTCTCTCTCCTGTATCACCAATCCTCTATGTCAGACCAACTTTCTCCATAGATGTTACCCAAAGGAGAAAAACACTCACATGGTGTGATATCGTTTAAAATATTTTAATGTAAAAAGATATTGCACTCACATGTAAAACGGTTAAAAAGTGCGATCGATAATCGTATAGCCGGCCGGCTCTGCTGTCTGCTCGTTCTTCCGGGTAGACAGCGTGGATCGTGGTGACGTCAGCACGTCGCTCCTCCCTACGCCGTTTCGTCACAAGGATGACTTCTTCCAGGGGATTGGGGTGTATGCCATCCAAAATATAATTAGTCAGTAGTAACAAAAATGAAACGTAAATAATGTTTTTTCGTGTAAGTTGCGTCGGCGTAGCTTAAATACGATACGCTGCGCCGCCGTAACTAGGCGCGCAGGTACCTGAATTTGCCCCCCTGTGTTTACATGTAAATAACTGTCATTCATATGTAAATAGCTGTCATTCATATGTAAATAGCCAAGGCCGGCAGCATTCATATGTAAACAAAGGCGGCATTCATATGTATATAATGCCCCTCTGCAGCGAAGAGATGATATGCTGTAACCTCTAGCAACCAGTCAGTAAGTGGTAATGATATGCTGTCACCTCTGGCAACCAATCGCAATCGCTGCCTGATCTGATACAGTAAACTGATTTTAAGTCTAGCTGATATTTATTGTATGTCTCGGAGCAGGTGGAGAGCAAAATTGCATGGGGGGGGGGCCCCAAGAATTTTTTTGCCCAGGGCCCAATCAACATTAAATACGGCCCTGACTATGAGTTTTTTTCCATTCCACCCAGCAGGTGGATGAAAAAAAACTGTCAGTTCCGGTCGGAGCTGCTGTACACTACTCTCTATGCTAAGTAAGTACAGCGATCCCCCCCACTGAGCTGTTGTGTACTGACAGGGGGAAACCCCCCCACCAGAACACTCTGGACAGACTAACCTACACATGGGACGTGTTTTTTTTTTTAACCGACAAATGTTCTCTAAGGTTAAAGACATTTTGGTGGTATTTACTAAAACTGGAGAGTGCAAACTCTGATGCAGCTCTGCATAGAAACCAATCAGCTTCCAGCTTCAGCTTGTTCAATTAATCTTTGAAAAAATATCGGCCCAGATTCACAGAGAGCAGGGCGCACATTAACGCCGCTGTAGAGCAAACACCGTACGCCACGCCAACGCAGCGCAGAGAGGCAAGCATTGCATTCAGCAAGCCGGTGCTCCCAACGCTGTGCCAGCATGGCGTGGGTTTCGAAGGCGTACACCGGCGTAGGTGGAAGTGGGCGTGAACCCATGCAAATGAGGCGTGACCCCATGTAAATGATGGACCAAGTGCCAGACATGTACGTATCACAAACTGCGCATGCGCCGTGACGTGGACGCAAGCACAGTCAGCACCCCCATGCGCCTGCTCACAACCACGCCGGCACAACTGCCTAAGCTACGCCGGATCACTGCGTACGCTGTGAACATAACGTACGCCCAGCCAGACACACGTCCAACGCACAATACGCCGCCTTGTGTTCCCTGGTGCAGACCTGAGCATGTCTGTTGCCGGGTTGCACCTCCTTTATGGGGAATAACTTTACGCCGGATGTACAACTTACGCGCATCTCGCGTAGCATGCGCCGGGCACGCGCACGTTCGTGAATCGCCGTATTTCCCTAATTTGCATGTTTGAAAGGCTAATCAATGGGAGCGGCAACATGCGTCCAGCCCATATGTGCGCCCACCCTACGCCGGCGTGTGCAAGATACGTCGGCGGGGTGTAGCCTGGTTTTTAGGCGCATATTGGTTTGTGGGTCTGGCGCACACATACGCCGGCGCACATTTGCACTTACGTCGGCGTAACTTGTTATACGTCGGTGTAAGTGCTTTGTGAATCTGGGCCAAAAAATGCAAACTAATTGGTTCCTATGCAGAGTTTGGATTTAAATGTGTGCAAATGTGTGTAGCAGGGGCCCAGATTCAGGTAGCAATTGCGCCTGCATAACCATAGTTAATGTCACGTACAGGACCGGGTGACATTCAAGACGCTCTGCCTCACCCACAAATGTACACAGGGAAAAGCTCCTCAATATTTAAGCGAGAAAATAAAACCCTACATCACCAAGCGCGTGCTCCGATCAACGAACCAAAACCTTCTCCAAATCCCCAAATCTCACTACAAATCTAAGGGAGAACGTAGATTCTCGGTCCAAGGACCACGGCTCTGGAATGCTCTACCCACGACCATCCGCTTGGAAGAAAACCATCGGGTTTTTAGGAAAAAACTGAAGACCCACCTCTTCTGAAAGACCTATACAACTCTGGATGCCAAGCGCCTTGAGGCGATTAAGTTCGCATTTGTTGCGCTATATAAGTTTCTCACTCACTCACTCACTCATAGTTACGCAGCGCAATTGCTGACTTGCGCCGGCGTAACGAGTTCTCCTGATTCAGAGAACTTGTTACGCCGACTGCAGCATAAAATCTGCGTGGCATAAGGCTCTTATGCCACGCAGATTTTAGGCTGCATTCTAGCGATGACCGATACGGGGCGTTCCCATTGTGATCTGTGTATAGTATGCAAATTGCATACTTACGCCGATTCACAACGTTACGTCGGGTTTCGCGTAAGGTTACACATCCTAATAGCAGGCGCAGCCAATGCTATAGGATACCCGGCATTCCCGCGTTGTGACGTTCGAATTTTACATCGTTTGCGTAAGTGAATCGTGAATGGCGCTGGACGCCATTCACGTTCACTTTGAAGCAAATGACATCCTTGCGACGTCATTTGCCGCAATGCACGTCGGGAAAGTTTCCCGACGGAGCATGCGCTGTACGCTCGGCGCGGGAGAGCGCCTAATTTAAATGATTCCCGCCCCCGGCGGGATCATTTACATTGCGCGCGCTTACGCCGGGCAATTTTGCCGGCGCGCCCTCGCAATTTACGGAGCTACTGCTCCGTGAATCGAGGGCAGCGCAAATTATTTGCGGGGGCGTAGGGCAAAATCGTTGCCCTGTGCCTCCGCAAATAATGCGCAAGTCGTACCTGAATCCGGGCTAGGGTCTCCGGGCTTCCTTCAGTTTAATGAGAACCTCCAGGGCCAGAGATAGCTCCTTCTGTATATGGTGGGTTGTGAGGCAATGTGGGTGCAAAGGTGATTAAAGCGGAGTTTCCATCAAAAATATAAGTTTGCTTTATATTGTAGCTTAGACCTGAAAATGCCTGTTGCTATGCGGTCCCACGAAATCTGCCTTCCTATTCACAGAGGATCCTGACGTCAGCTCCCTCCTCTCCCAGGATGCCGTGCGCTTCCCCTGTGTCTCTGGGCTTGTTGATGTTTATGGGTTGCCATCCTTTACGCTACGCCGACGCAGCACAGAGAGGCAAGTATGGAATTCACAAAGGACTTGCTCCCAAAACTGCGCTCGGTTTTCTAGGCGTAAGCCGGCGTAGGTGGAAGTGGGCGTGAGTCATGCAAATGAGGCGTGACCCCATGCAAATCATGGGCTGAGTCTTAGACAGATACGTATAACGAACGGCGCATGCTCAGAATCACGTCAGAACTACTCCCTAAGATACGTCGGATCACTGCCTACGGCGTGAACGTAACCTACGCCTAGTCATATTCACGTCCTACGTAAACTACGTAAAAAAACGTCGGCTTGTGTTCCCTGGTGCAGCCCTTTGCATGGATGCTGCTGAGTTACACCTCCTTTATGGGGCATAACTTTACACCGGGACGTATGACTTTACACGCACTGCGTCGGCCGCACGTACGTTCGTGAATCGCCGTATCTCCCTCATTTGCATATGTGAATAGCAAATCAATGGGAGCGCCAAATACGTCCAGCGTAAATATGCGCCCACTCTACGCCGGCGTAGACAAGTTACGTCGGTTGAATAAAGCCTGTTTTCTCAAGTCGTCTTCCAGGACGGCACCTTGAGAGTAGACTGGCTCCACCTGACAGGAAACACAATCAGAAAGAGGTTTAAAAGCCCCGCCCCTCCCCGTGCAACTCAGTTATTGATTGTGTTTCCCACCAGCGAAACAGTTTGTTATTTTTTGTCAGACCTAAGGCCTGGGGCTGGTGGTCCCCCTCCGGGTACTGAGCAGTGGGTCCTGGGAGGCCGTCCCTGCCTCAGCTAAAGGTGTAATGCCTGTCCCGGGGGGTTTTCCCCGTGTGATAGGGGGGGGGAGGAAGATTGCAAACAATACCCCCCTTCTTTCCTTTCTATAGGAATCCCTGGGATAGTGGCTATCTCAGTACTCCTATTTGGCCATGTTCCCTCTCCTCCAGGACCCCTTACCTGCTGGGCGGGTGTGAGGGCTTCCTCAGCGTGGCTCCGGTGTACTGTCCTCCCGGGGACATTTTCGAATGGAGCCAGCAGTCGACGCCGCGTCACAGGCGGCGCGCGGTGATGACGAAGCTTCCGGTCTTCACCAAAATGGCGGCCGCCAGCGGCGTCGGCTCCTCGCTGTTCTCACTGCAGCAAGGAGGAGAGTGGCGCCTGCACGACTTCGCTATGGAGCGCGAGGATCGTTCGCTAGCAGCCGCTGCCGAGGACACCACCAAGGGTGAGTCTGCCTCAGAATGTCAGGGGGGCATATTGGACTGGGTCCTTTCCTTCCCCCCCCCCCCCCCCTCCTCTCACACTTGTATGTATGGACTGTGATATTTTGTTTTCTCTCCCCACAGGGGAGGAGGTTTCTGCCCAGGGGGAAGCTGCTAATCTCTCCCTAAAACACACTTCCAAAACCAAGAGGTGTGGTAACTGTAGCATTAAGCTGGCTGCAGATTACTCCAAACTTCTTTGTGCCAAATGCATACAAAAGCTGGCAGGAAAGGAAACTTCCCTGATTATGAAAGAATTCCTAACTGTCCAATCCCAAATGCTCTCCACATTAAAGGAATTTAAGGACACCTTAAAAAATAGGGATCCTGAGCCCTTAGCAGCCGGCCCCTCTTCCCAAGAGAGCTCATCCACCCCAGTGCCACGAGTTTCCAGGGCCAGGGAGTCTCTCCTATCTGACACCGAAGATTCAGAGGCCCCAGAAGATGGGGTAATTGATAGCCATTCTGAGGATGAGGATGCCAGATCAGACAAATATATTTTTTCTGCAGATGACATGGGGGGTCTGCTGTCTGCTGTCTTTGCCTCTGAAGGGGTCCAGCAGCCAGCAGAGCTGGTGTCGCCTCAGGACAGAATGTACCAGGGTCTAGCTAAACCCCAGCCAAAGGTTATCCCAGTCCATCAGTCACTCAAAGATATAGTTCTGAGGGAATGGGCTGAGCCTGAAAAGAAACTGCTAAGGTACAAGACCTGGAAAAAGCGCTGTCCCTTTAAGGAGGAGTTAGAAAATACTTTGTTTAAAACTCCTAAACTGGATGCATCTCTAGCCCAACTCTCCAGGCAGTCTGACCTCTCGTTTGAGGATGCAGGGAACTTAAAGGATTCCTTAGACAGGCGGGCAGACACCTCCCTTCGCAGGGCCTGGGAGGCTAATGCGGCCGCCCTTGGACCCGCTTTGGCCTCTTCCTGCATCGCTAGGAATGCAGATACCTGGTTAACCAGACTTCTGGAGCATGTACCTCAGACCTCCAAGTTTAAAGAAATTAGAGATTCTCTTACAGTCATAGGCAGTGCGGTAGCCTATCTTGCAGATGCATCGATTGAAACAGTCCGATCCTCTGCTAAGACGGGTGCTCTCGTCAACGCCGCCAGAAGGGCGGTATGGCTCAAGACGTGGGAAGGTGATCTTGCCTCCAAGACCCGTCTATGTGCCCTGCCCTTTGAAGGCACTCTTCTCTTTGGGGCAGGACTTGATCAAGCTCTAACTAGGGCCTCAGAAAAGGGGAAACGGTTTCCCCCAAAACCCAGACCTAACAGGAGAAGATTTTTTCGAGGCCCCCAGAATAAAAACCGACCTTCTGACCGAAGATCGGCCTTTAATAAGCGATGGATCACGGGAAAGGATAAGCCTAAAGGGGGTATCCTTTTCCCCGATCCCAAACCCGCAGGTAAGGACTCCAAGTGACTTAAGAGTCGGGGGAAGACTCTCCCAATTTTTTCCAAGCCTGGGAGAGTATAACACGGAGTCCTCACATTTTGCAAATAGTGAGGGAAGGTTACAGATTGGAATTCCGCCAACTTCCCCCCCCCAATATTTCTCCTCACTCATCTACCCCAAGATCCCCTCAAGGCAGCTGCCCTTCTGGGAAATGTGACAGATCTAGCTCAGCAGGGAGTCATAATCCCAGTTCCGCCAGGACAACAGGGTCAGGGGGTGTACTCACATATTTTCATGGTGCCCAAACCTTCGGGGAAATTCCGATTGATCATAAATTTAAAACCTTTAAATACCTTTCTCCTCTACAAGAAGTTCCGCATGGAAAACATTTACAGTCTCAAGGGACTGTTGTTAGAAGGAGTCTTTATGGTAACCATAGACTTGAGGGACGCCTACCTCCATGTCCCAATCTTCAGGGACCATCAAAGGTTCCTCCGATTTGCCATTGCCTCCCCTCAGGGGATTCAGCACTGGCAGTTCACCGCACTCCCCTTTGGTCTGGCCTCCAGCCCAAGGGTTTTCACGAAGGTCCTGGCAGAGGTGGTCGCCTTTCTACATCTGAAAGGGATCTCCCTTGTCCCCTACCTGGACAACCTACTGCTTTTTAACCCCAGCCGAGAGCTTCTTCTCTCGAATCTGGCCACCGTCCTGACTACTCTGGAATCTTTGGGATGGATTGTAAACAGAGAAAAATCTTCTCTCCTCCCAGAACAGAGAAAAATGTATCTGGGGTTCCTGATAGATTCCGTAGAGAAAAAGCTGGTCCTTCCAGAGGACAAGATCTGGAGACTCGGGTCAGTGGTCAGGTCCGTCATGGGTTCAATAGAAATTTCCCTCAGGCAGATCATGAGGTTACTGGGACTGATGACCTCATGCATCCCAGCGGTCCCATGGGCCCAGCTTCATTACAGAACCCTGCAGGCCTTCCTGCTCTCCTCCTGGGACGGGAAGGACTCATCCCTAGACTCCAGGGTCAGCATCCCGGAGTCTGTAAAATGCACACTGGGGTGGTGGCTCATTCCTCAGAATTTGGAGGAAGGCCTCCCATGGAACCAGACAAATCCTCTCAGGATAACCACGGATGCCAGCTCCTGGGGGTGGGGAGCCCACATGTCGGGTCTCCAGGCCCAGGGGCCCTGGGATCGACAACAAAGCAGGTCCTCTTCCAACTTCCGCGAATTATTAGCGGTCGGGAAGGCCTTGGAGGCATTCGAGGAGAGAGTCATGAACCAAGAAATACAGATTCTCTCCGACAACGCAACCACGGTGGCGTTCATAAATCACCAGGGAGGCACCAGGTCCCGTTCTCTCCTAAGGCTGTCCTTAGAAATTCTAGGTTGGGCAGAACAGAGAGTCCTCTCCCTTTCAGCAATTCACATCAGGGGAGTCTTAAACCTAGAAACTGACTTTCTAAGCCGCCAACCCATCCTCCAGGGGGAGTGGGAATTAAATCGAGAAGTCTTCGACTGGGTTCGACATCGTTTCGGCAACCCAGAAATAGACCTCTTCGCGAACAGGAAGAACAGGAAGGTAGAAAGATTCTTCTCCCTCTCCCGGGATCAGGGATCGGAGGGTGTGGACGCGTTGGCCCAGGCCTGGACATTTCATCTGGCCTATGCCTTCCCTCCCCTGAGTCTGATCCCAAGGGTCCTACAGAAACTGAGTCGCTCACGAGGGAAGCTGATCCTGATCGCTCCCCAGTGGCCCAAAAGAGCTTGGTTCCCAATGTTAGAACGTTGGTCAGTTCTTCCCCCCCTTCCTCTTCCGGTCCGAGTGGACCTTCTGCGGCAGTGACCGATCTTTCACCCAGAGCCCGACTTTTTCAGTCTGACGGCCTGGTACTTGAGAGGTGGAACCTGCAGCGGAGAGGATGTTCGGAGAAGGTAATAAATACCCTTTTTGGCTAGTCATAAGGAGGTCACTAGAAAGATCTATGCTAAGACCTGGGGGGTGTTTTCACGCTGGTGTGCAGCCAGGCAAGCCCCACTACCTGAAATATCTGTCATCCTGGAATTTCTCCAGGAAGGAGTTGATCTAGGACTAGCCACAAGAACCTTAAGAGTACAAGTAGCCGCCTTGTCCTACTTTTTAGACAAGAGGCTGGCCCTGGATCCGCTGATCAAGAGGTTCCTGTCGGCTAGGGATAGGTTATCCCCTATTCAGATCTCCAGGGTTCCCCCCTGGGACCTCACCTTGGTACTAGACCATTTATCCAAACCTCCGTTTGAACCGATAGACAGCATTCCGGTTAGGCTGTTGACATTTAAATTCTCCTTTCTTCTGGCTATTACTACGGCCAAAAGAATAGGAGACATGCAGGCGCTCTCAATCAAAGAGCCTTATTTTTGTCTTTTTGAAGACAGGGTAGTCCTAAGTCAGGATCCCCTGTACCTACCTAAGGTGGTAACTAAATTTCATAGGTCACAAGAAATTATTCTTCCTCCATTTTGCGCAAATCCACAGAACGAAAGGGAAACGACCTTCCACTGTTTGGATGTAAGACGCTGTTTGTTAAGTTATTTGGAAAGGGTGAGCGAGTTCAGACGCTCATCTCACTTGCTAATTAATTTTTCAGGACAGAAAAAGGGTTGCCAAGCATCTAGAGCCTCTATATCTAGGTGGATAAGACAGGCAATTTCATTAGCATACATTAAGGCTGGCAAAACAGTACCTAAAGTCAAGGCACATTCCACGAGATCTATAGCAACCTCCTGGGCAGAGAGAGCAGGAGTTTCAGTGGAACAAATCTGTAGATCAGCAACGTGGTCAAGCCAGAACACCTTTCTCAAACACTACCGTGTGGAACTTCTGTCACCCCAAGACTTGACGTTTGGCAGAAGAATCCTGCAGGCAGTTGTCCCGCCCTAAAGTAGGCCTGAGGGTTACTTGCTTATCTCTCAAGGTGCCGTCCTGGAAGACGACTTGAGAAAATACCAGTTACACTTACGGTAGCTGTTTTTCTGTAAGTCTTACAGGACGGCAGGCCTATTTCCCACCCTGAGGAATTTATATGGTTTGTATTTTCATATACTGGTTCCCGTGCTCTAATGGTGGTTACTTTATCACTAACTGAGTTGCACGGGGAGGGGCGGGGCTTTTAAACCTCTTTCTGATTGTGTTTCCTGTCAGGTGGAGCCAGTCTACTCTCAAGGTGCCGTCCTGTAAGACTTACAGAAAAACAGCTACCGTAAGTGTAACTGGTATTTTTAGACGTATCTTAGTTTGTGGGCACGGCGCATAGATCCGACGGCGCATATTTGCACTTACGGGGCGTATCTGGAGATACGTCGGCGTAAGTGCTTTGAGAATCCGGGCCTTTGTCTTTTGTTTTCTGTTTTTAGAATGTCCTTTGGTAGTTTTATCCTGCCTTGAACGCTCCTGATGAAGGGACCCTACAGTTGTCCTGAAACACGTTGCGTTGAATACGCACAAACGATCTACTGTATATCTTGTTGTTTTTATAATACTTATTGCTGGTGATGTTTTGTACCTGATCAACTTTTAGACAATTTCATTTTAATAAAATCAATTAATTTACTTTTGTTTATATTCTGTTTCTTGTTGCCTGTAAAATCCCAAATACTCACCTTGGGGGGTATTTGTTTGTTTTTTCTATATTCATACCGGGATTGGCAATCTCTTGGTCTCCTTTGGTGGATCCCCATCTAAAATCTGTGGAGGGAATCATCATCAGACCTATTTGGTTTATAAAAAAAATAATCTATTCTATGATGCGTATTATGTATATTTGAATAATATGAATAATTCCTTTCTGTCTGATGTCAAGCCCTCCATATGCCTATCATTTGTTTTTTTCCCAATAAATATTTAAACTCTTCTAATTGGTTGTTAATTTTGTAGCGCCCCCTTACTTTCAGTATGGGCGCTACGCTAAAGTTAGTGGGAATGGGAGGGTTAGTTTACTCCCATTCACAATTTGTTCTAAATTTGGCTGCTGTCAATTCGGAACTGTCCTGTGGGTCAGTCTGCGCTCCAGGGGTATGTGTGATACCACCCCTGGGCGACAGTTGGCGCTAGAGGGGTTCTGACAGACCACCTTTCTCAGCAGCAAATCAGAGGAGCGTTTCCCTCGTGGGGCATGCTGAGAGGGGGTATATCTGTGACAGCCGCCATTATTCTGCCTGTTCTGTGCGGGGCCTGCGTTCCAGGTGCGGCATCCACCTTCAGGGTGCGCGCATCCATGGGCCCCGCCACCGTGACCTGCTTCACCAAGGTTGTGCACCATTCGGAGCCTCATCATTTAACATTGAGAGGGGCCCCAGCAGTTTGCTGGGTCCCAACCTTCTGCTGAGAGGATCCTAAGCTGGGAGCTGTGCGGTGTGGGATTGGCTCGGGGAGAACCTAGAGATAGAGGTTGTCCAGGAGGCCTAGACGAACCATCGAGGATCCAGTCACCACATTGAATGACAGGTATACTTAAGATGTCAATTGGTGACACTATCTGAACTGACTGGGAGGATTTACTCAATCTAATCTCTTACATCTAAAAGTTACTAAGCCTGTGGCAGAGGCCCTGAGTCAGGCCTGTAGCCTCGTACACACGACCGAGGAACTCGACGGGCGAAACACATCGTTTTCCTCGTCGAGTTCCTTGTTAGGCTGTCGAGGAACTCGACAAGGCAAGTTTCTCCATTTCCGTAGAGGAAAAAGAAGACATGCTCTCTTTTTGGCTCGACGGGATCCTCGACAGTTTCCTTGTCGAAAAATGTACACACGACCGATTTCCTCGGCAAAAAAAAAATCCCAGCAAGTTTCTTGCTGGTTTTTGTCGAGAAACTCGGTCGTGTGTAGGAGGCCTGTGGCAGAGGTCTGTTCCTCCCAGTGATTTTTCAAGTGACGCTCCGGCTGCCAGGCTTGTGGCAACCGCCTGTCCGGGGTCACTTTGCCCACCCTAAGTGGGGTGGCGATGAGTTGGATTCAATTATTGCCGAGAGCAGGCTTGCTCTCTTTCATATCCAAGGCCTGATACTGAAGTTCTCTCCCTATTCATCAACCTTTCTCTATTGTGTGCCATGTTGATGTTGGCCATGTTGGGCCTTGGAATAAAGCATTGAAAACGTATTTGATGTCTGGACACTCGCTCTGTACCTACAGTCACAAGTATCACCCCTAGACCAAGTAAGCGAGAAATTTGGCACGCCGATCCCAAACTAATCAGCGGCTCCTTCGGGGGTGAGCGCTACAATTCTATATGATTGAATTGCTGTGGTGTCCATTTTTGGGTCCATTATAAAATTTAAATCTCCTCCTATTATCATCGTTCCTTCTGCTTTGTCCATTGCGTCCAAAAAGGCTTTTATCCCGTTTTGAATTTGTTAACAGTTTGGTAAATAAAAATGTATAATTGTAAATATTTTCCCATATAGTTGGACCTTTATAATTAAAGACCTACCGTCTTACCCCCCCAGGTTTGTATTACTTGGTGGGGTATGTCTTTGTGGATCGCAATGGAGACTCCTCGTAATTTAGAGTATGGAAATGAATCATGAACCCATGTTAAATAGTTTTTGTTATTCATTTTGGGGATGTGATCCGAACAAAAGTGTGTTTCTTGAAATAGAATGATACCAATCTTCTGTTTATGGAATAGATTTAATATTTGTGTTCTGTTAGAGCAGGGGTGGCCAACCAGTCGCCCGGCGGCCACATGTGGCCCACGGAGCCTTCTGATGTGGCCCGCGACCTCCAACTCTGGAATGGCGGCTTGGCAAACCCAGATCGCAGGTTGCCGACCTCCCATACTGCGACATCAGTGTTGTGAATGAAGCTGGTGGTAGAGGAAGAAAGCGGCAGCGGAGCAGAGCCCCATAAGCCCATGCGTCCTCTACAGTGCCGGCTTTTACCACAGACGGAGTCTATGGTAAAGTTCAGCTAACCCGCAGGATGGACACAGGTGCACTACGCTGAACCCGTGGTGTGGGTAAACCGCAGCACATCAGTGTGAAAGCAGTCTAAGGCCCTTTTCACACGATCAGCCCGACCCAATGGGACCCTTAATTCACCTCTACAGAGCGACAGATGTCCTTTTACGCCCGCCTACCTCCAATTCGAAAAAAACAAAACAAAAGGGAATTTGTCCCCTTCCATCTGGGCGGATAGGAGGGCCTATAGAGTAGATGTGACCTGTCATCCGCCCGCTCCGCTGATTGTGACCCGCGACTGGTTACCAAGTTGCTTAAGTGGCCCTCGCTCTTCAAAAGGTTGGACACCCCTGTGTTAGAGGGAGAATTCAGTCCTCTGGCATTAAAGAGTTTTACTTTATCCTTCCGGGAAGAAGAAGAGAGAAAAGAAGAGAACAAATAAGACACTACACTAATTAACACTAATTTACACTCTCACTTACACTTCACTCGTACTACATAAACTATTTGACTTCTCTAAAGTCTAACTTACTTATAGTAAGGTCCCTATTAGGGGAGGTCTGGGGCCGCTAAGGTCTGATCTACGGCCAATCAAGATTTGCATGTCTCCTTCATTTATTTTTTAAACCATATTTAAGCAGTAGGTTTACTCATTATTAAATACCATCTTCGGTTCTTATTTTCTATATTAATAGTCACTATTTGTATCCTGTTCATTTATGTAACATAGCATACAGTTCAATGGGGATCCATTGCATGATAATGGGTCTATGATCACCAAAAAGATGGTGGGCCTTCGGACTACGAAAACATGGCCGCCGATACACTATTTAGCAGTGTATGTGAAAATATTGCGCAAACTTATAATGAAAAAATAGTGAAAAAGTGGGCAGCCAACACACAAAATGTATTTGTAAAGATAATATGTAAAGAAAGTGTAGCGCCAATATATCTCAACTCCACTTAGGTGAGAACCCAAAAAGAGTGAGATAATCTAAAAATGGAAATAATCCAAATACATACTTAACACCGTGAAGTGTGGTGAAAATTATATAAATAATTGAAGATTTGGTGAGATCCCAAATAGTAAATAAAACTTATAGGATGGGAAAAGTGTCTGTGAGACAAATATTCCTGTGTGAGTATTAATGTGAACCTCTGAGGATCAGCATACACCTATTGCCAATTGTGTCCTGTTAGGAACCTAGAGGGAGATGTCAATACACTCAATAAACACACAATATAGCAATTGGCCTGTGAAGGCAAGTAAACTATAGGTTCAGAACAAGTCCTTTTGAAAAAACATCTTAAATCATTTGGGATGATTTTAAATCAACATAAATTATGTATAGTCCGTTCCCCTGTTGGGAATGATACGTATATGTGATCCTTTGCTTGTATAGATGCGATGTATATCTTCAGCAACACACTCCAATCAGACTTTTGCGAGAGAAAAATAACTGGGTACTCTTACCAGATTCCGATGACCCACTGCTCATCGTACGATGGGTGGGTCTCCAATGCTTGTACGGGCCGATTGCCCTCTCTGGTCGCCCTTGTGATGTTATTCTCTCAAGGCTCTCCAAACTTATGTAGTCTCGGGATAGTGACTGGTGCAAGATTATACTCACAATCAAAAGGATTCAGGTATTCTCCAAAAAGATCAGGTGGTGGAGTCGGTAGTTGATCACAACAGAGTATGTGAAAAAAACAAAAAAGGGCTCCACATAGTGTAAAAAGTTACAGTTTTAATAAAAACTTCAAACTTGTGTCACTCTGAAAAAAAAACAACACTCTGAACAAAAAGTTTTCAAAACGGTTCAGCAGTGAAATTCAAAAGTCCAACAAAAATCAAAATAAAATCCAAAGAAAACCATGCAGCAAACAAAAACTTTCTAGTCCAGTGAATGGACAGAAATAAATCCACAATTAGTGCAGGTGATGGCAGTATGACCTATGTACCCTACCGGTTTCGTCGCTATAAGGACTTCTACTGGGGTGTATACAAAGGTCTGTGCCATCCACTGCCAATATATAGCCTAATGTCCACCTGTCTGCAATCTTACCTCGCTCCACAGCTGACTCCGGCGTGCGTTCCAATCAGGAACCCATGTTTAGATTTGCCCTCCAAAGCCCGGAAGTAGTAGGGAGGGCCGTTGTAACTAGTGGGCATGTGTGCTGGGAATATCTATCAGTTCCCAGTTGGTCGCTGTCTCCATTCTCCACCCCTCGTTTGTGCCTATTGGTACAGAGAGAGCTCAGCGTCATGACGTCACGCGCGTGCGCACATCACCTCCATCATGGTGCCGCGCTTCCGCATGTCACGAAGCAGTTCAAGCCTCGTTTTCACGCCGCACTTCCTGGGGGATATACCCGTGCAGCGCCGCGACGTGACGCACACGCTCTCCATAACACAGCGCCATATGTCCGCGTGTCACGGTGCGTTCCACGCCTCGTTTCCACGCTGTGCAAGCAGAATCCTGCATACAGGACAGCGGCATCTTGTGGGGTTAGTGTTTCATTGAAATCATTGACAGCAGGAAACATAGTTTGGGTATTCCACAGTTCCCTCTAATGGACACCAAGGATGAACACATCCAGGTATTCCTACATTCATTGGAAAAAATGGAACCGTGCATCCCAAGGATTTGATTCCAGACAAGTGGATCAACATTGAGCAAAAGGAACAATAAGAAAGACAAAAACAATATATAAAATACCAATCATCTATATGCATTTAGACCGGCCACATCATATGTTGTCCACTTAAATTATAAAGGAGGTATGTGATTATCAGGCTTCCATATGTATTAAGACAACAAAACACACACTATCCAAACATTTCCAGATCGCCCGGGCAAATCAGGGAAATATAACGCTAAGCCTGGTTGATGAAGGCGTTGACATCCCACTCAACGTTTAGCCCATATGGAACAAAACATTTCAGCTGGTAGATCCAGAATACCTCAAGTCTAGACACCCCTCTGACTTTGGGTTCGCCCCTCCAGTGGGGGATAAACCTGTCAATAATCTGGAAATTTGTGCCTTCTAGTTTTTTGTTGTGTTTTTCTACATAATGCCTGGGTACAGTGTGATTAGTGCGGCCTTTCAAAATCTTGGTCACATGTTCACCTACCCTTGTGGAAAAGCTCCGTATGGTACGACCAACGTACTGTTTTCCACAAGGGCAGGTGATCAAATACACGATATTAGTTTCAGCGCATGTGAAAAAGTGACGCATGGGGTACTCTATCCCCGTGGTAGAACACTATTTAAACCAGCAGAAAGCACCGTCCAATTACAATCCCCCTGAGGAAGACACGTGACTGATCCCTGTGTCGAACACGCATAGGGGAGGGGACAGGATGATGCAGTAGGCAGCAGGTTTGAACGCTGAGAACCAACAAGCTATCTCATAATTTTTACCTGCTTAAGAGTGGTGCGCTTCAGCACCTGGAAGATGTGAGTACCCAGATTGATGATTTATAATAAAATATGTTTTTAAACGATAAAACACCATTTAGACTTTATTTTTATATATGGACGAAGGAACTTACTGCTGGACATCTTAGGATCCCAAAGAGAGAAATTCTTGTAGAATCCAGGGGTGGATCCAGGGCCGGCCATTGGGGTGTGCGAGGTGTGCAGCTGCACAGGGCGCCATGGCCAACAGGGGGCGCCGTGCGGCCATCACAGCTCGCAGAATGCGATTCACCTCTTCCTCCTCATTGTCGCTCCCCAGAGGATAGAGGGGCCCCGGACAGCAAGGCGCTCAGTGCGGGTGTTAAGGCGGGGGTTCACCCCAAAAAGTTTTTTTTAACATTACATTCAGCCGAGTTGTCAGAATGACAATCGGCTGTTTTCTTTTTATTTTATTGCCCTACATACCGCCGCTTCCGTGTATGTAATCTGCGGGACTGGGCGTTCCCAATTGATTGACATCCTTCCGACCGGTGCATACATTGAGTCACGAGTTGCCGAAAGAAGCCGGACTGCGAGTTGGCTCTATACGGCGCCTGCGCACCGACGTTGGCTTCTTTCGGGCAACTCACGACGCGCTGTATGCGACGGTCGGAAGGATGTCAATCAATTAGGAACGCCTAGTCCCGCAGATTACATCCCCGGAAGCGGCGGTGAAAATACGGTATGTACGGCAATAAAATAAAAAAAAACAGCCGATTGTCATTCTGACAACTCGGCTGAATGTAATGTTAAATATTTTTTTGGGGTGAACCCCCGCTTTAAGTGCAGAGCGGTGTGCAGCTTCCCCCCCTCCCACTGCTTTCACATGCTGGAGGGGGAGGGACAGACCAGTGTGTCAGGCAGCCAATAGCGCTGCTCTTCTCAATGGGAGGGCGTGACTTCTAAGTTGCTCCGCCTATCACCACCCCCTTAGCCAATCAGATTGCCCAGCCCGCCACATTTGATCAGGAGAAGATGATAGTGACCAGAGCAGGGCGGGATGCAGAGGATCCGACATACCTGAGAATGAAGAAGGTCTGATCATCATGTCACTCCCTTACTGGTAATGCAGAAGTCTAATGATCGGTGTGTTCTGTCCTGTGTGTAGATTAGACAATGATGGAGGGATGACTTCCCCTCATCTTCTGTCTTCTCACACACTGCTTCTTATCTGTGTTTTTATTTACACTGCACACAGCAGGTGACTGATGATTAGACTTCTGCAAGAAGCTTCAAACTTAAGCTGTTTCAATAGCTATGTGTGCTGGAGTTGGTGTCATTTATATAACTTTCCTTGGAATTGCAGACATTGTACAGGAGAGGGTCAGAGATTGCAGATATAACATAAGAGAGGATCAGACTGTGGTCATAACACATGAGATGATCAGAGACTGCAGACATTATACAAGTGTGTCCTAGCAGTGACCAGTGTGGAAAAACATTGATCACTGCAAACAAGAGTTTACAAGCTATAACTTTAAAGCGGAGCTCCACCCTCCACCTCCGCTCATCGGAACCCTCCCCCCACTCTGGTGTCACATTTGACACCTTCCAGGGGGGAGGGGGATGCAGATACCTGTATAAAGACAGGTATTTGCACCCACTTCCAGCCACACAGTCTGCGGTTAGACTGCGGGCAGGACATCAGATCCCACCCACCCCCGTTGTGTTCTGGGAAACACACAGCTCCCAGAACACAGTGGGAACCAGAGAGCATGGCGCAGTGCAAATCGCGCATGCGCCGTAGGGAACCGGGCAGTAAAGCTGAAACGCTTCACTTCCTGGTTCCCTCACCGAGGATGACGTGGGGGCAGCAGAGTGACGAGCGATCGCTCGTCCTCTGCTGCGGACAGGGCTGGACTCCAGGACAGGTAAGTGTCCTAATATTAAAAGTCAGCAGCTGCAGTATTTGTAGCTGCTGGCTTTTAATTTTTTTTTCAGGAAACATTCGCTTTAAGTGCCAAAAAAAAAAAAACGTATTTTCTAAGTCATTTCTCAAGCACAGGAGGACAGAAAATGGTTAACATGTCGGGGAAGCTCCCAGCCTGATCAGCTAATTGCGTCACTGGTCAACGTGACTTAATCACAACGCGTAGGGGAGGGGCCTATTGTGAGGAGACCATCGGAGTTCCCGAGTGAGGATCTCATGTGTTACTGAGCAGCTTTAAGTTTATGGGGAATTCGTGAGTGTATCAGCTTATACCTATCGCATTGGCTCCCCATGTGTTACAGTATTATGCTATATTGTCTCTTTCTTTCACATGTGCTGTGGATTCGAATGGAGTGGAGGGGAAGCTGGCTATTTGTTTTACATCTCATTGCTCGTATTGCAAGACTGACATCTATCTATGGTGCTGTGTTTAACACGCTGATGGCTATGCATTCTCAGTAGATGATCTGCAGTGATTGCCTATATGTGGACACATTATCATTTATTCATTATGTGCATGTGATGGTTTTCACCAGTTATTCACACTGTTGGATACTTGTATGTATCCATCGTTCAGTCACCTTGATTGCACTTGATCCTTGTACTCTAATCACATTATTAGATGTTTTTTAGCGCATTATTTATATTTAATCAATGTTCTCTTCCTAAGTCCGTCGGAATTTCCAATGGTAGAAATCTGATGGGGCACGCACACGGTCGGAATATCAGATGAAAAAATTCTGTCTGACTTGTCACTTTTTCCATCGGAAATTCCGATCGTGTGTACAAGGCATAACTTATGACATTCTAGGAGAAAGTTCTGATCAACTGATACGCACTATTCAAAGACAGAATTCAGTGTCAGACCCCACTGCTATTCAATGGGTAGGGGGTGATCTTGCCTTGCTCTCCGACACCACTGGGCGGGCCACAGCCATAGCCCTGTCCTGCACATTACTACTGACATTGAGTTATGGTTAATGTTGCTACATTTGTGTGTTGATCTTCTTGTTCTCTGTAAATATCTAACTGAAAGGTAATAAAAAAAGACTGTTCGAAGTTCATCTTTTTGGAGGACCAAAGATTTCAGGTGGGGGGAGGATGTAGACAGGTGCTGGCTGGATTGCCTGCACTATCAGGGGGAGAAGAAATGCTGCAGCTTTGAGTCTGACACCTCTTCCCTGGCGACAGATTCTGTGGGGACCTGTCCTGAAGCAATATGTTCTTGTGAGCCTGGTATAGTCTGCATTGGTGAGAAGCCCACCTACTATACACCCTAGAGACACTGCTTGTACACAGAGATTCTCTTTCTCTCTGTGTGCGGGGAATGTGGTGTAGATGGACGATGAGCTGATTCAGTGGTTCATTGGGCCACTTGACTGGACTTGCCCCCCAGGCCTAAGGCTGCCAGCCCTCCCCTGCTCACGGGGATGGCGCTAAATTTGTAAATGGAACATTTTAGCTTAAAATTAACATAAAAGATTGAGATAAAATCAGAATGAATCAGAATGATATAACTCTATCTCTCTCATTGGCAGGCCCAGTGAAGAACAAGCGTACAAAGGACTCGTCTCGTCAAAGTGAGCCACCACAGCCTTCTGGTGACACAACCACCGGACCAGGTTTGTCTCTATTTGTTGATCATATTTTCCTGGTCTTGGTCAGTTTCAAAAGGATCTGATCTCTCTACTCCTGGTTGACTTCTTCCCAGTGGCGTCACTAGGGTTGGTGTCACCCGGTGCGGTAAAACATGGTGTCACCCCCCCTCTGTCTAGACTGGCCAGCACCAAGCAGGCAGCGCACGGGCACGGGGCGCACCCCAAACCAGCCCCTGTAAATGATAGTATAGGGCAGTATAGTGGCAGGTTAGGGTAGTATAGTGGCAGGTTGGTGTAGTGGGGTGGTATAGGACAGGTTAAGGTGGTATAGGGCATGTTGGGGTGATATAGGGTAGTTTGGGGTGGTATAGGGCAAGTTAGGGTTGCATAGGGCAGGTTGGGGTGGTATGGGGCTGCTGTGTCCTCACCTCTAGCTGCTTGAGCTGCAGCATCATCGATGGTGAAGGAGTCTGTGGGAGGAGAAGAGGAGGCAGACACACCCACAGCTCCGCCCACAAACTCCGGCTCACACGGGGATAGCCTGACTGAGGAATGTTAGGTAGAATGTTAGGTAGCCTCCCCGCACGGCTAGATGCCCTGCTTGCACCGCTCCAATCAATACAGTACGGTGTTTAGCAGCGCGGCGGCCCCGGTGTCACCCCTCTGGCGGGTGTCACCTGCTGGGCATGTCAGCTAAAAAAAAATGTTTAAACATTTTTTTTTAAAATCGTCGGGATGGTGTCACCCCTCTAGCGGGTGTCACCCGGGTGCAGACCGCACCCCCGCACCCCCCTAGCAACGCCTCTGCTTCTTCCTTTAATGCTTGACCCTCAGCATTGCTTTAGGTAGGAATTATATGTTGGTATGCTTTCCCTTGTTTCTGTACCACGTATGCCAAGTCCTCTATGACTGACCTAAACCTTAAACCTACTTCATCCTAATACTTAACACTGACCCTAACCTTAATCCCTTACTTTAAAGGCCATCTCTGGGCAAAAAAAGGTTTTCCCTTGCAGTGGGGCTATTCTCGCACTGCAAGGATTAAGTGTTAATTTTTGTCTTGGGGAGAGGAGAACAAAGAAATACTTACCCGGTCCTCCGATCCCCCCTGTGCAAGTGTAGTGGTCCTGAGACGTGGACTGCTCCTGAATTCATCAAGCACATAGACTTGCTCTGGATGTGAGGACATCTTGAACGATCCATCATTGGATTGTGGGGGAGCGCCGTATGCCAGTGGAGCAGAGGGTCGGGTGAGTATAAGGCGTTCTCCTCTCACCTGGACAAAATGAGCATGTTAACCCTTGTAGTGCTGACACAACCCCACTGGAAGGTGAAACTTATTTTTTTTGCCTAGAGTTGGGCTTTAAAGTGGAGTTCCACCCAAAAGTGGAACTTCCACTTAAACCACTCCTCGCCCCCTTACATGCCACATTTGGCATGTCATTTTTTTTGGGGGGGGGAGTGGGGGCTTCAGTAGGAGTTGGACTTCCTGTCCCACTTCCTCCTTCCGCCCAGGGGCCGCTTAGACGACTCGTCATATCACCTTTTGGCAGCCCCTTCCTGTAGGCGATCGCCTGGGACACATGACAGGTCCCAGGCAGTCGCCTGTCCACTCAGGAAGCGCAGCGCCACTCGTGCATGCGCAGTGAGTGCCCGGCTGTAACAGCACCCCTAATGGGAAAGGGGTTAAAGCCGTTTAGGATATTCCATTCCCGAACACAAGGCAGCTACCGACACTCCAAAGTCAGGCGAACGCGACCCATAGGAATAATACGAGACACAGCTCTGTATGAGGTTTAAGCAGGTCTGACATTTTATTGAGAAATACAAGCTCTTATATACAATTTAGGATACTGCAGTAACCAAATGAACAATGACCCAACTCCACCCACAACATCACACAATGGTTTCTCCAATACACATCATCCTCAATACATCTCTTTAGCAGACACACTGACTCCGGGACCTGACCCAATTTACATGAGCTAATGAACTACAGCTGATGACTCAGACACCTGACCTTTAGGCTTCCCAGTCTGGTTGTCCGCTAACTTACAATACACATTATCACAGTAGCAGACTTAATTACCACAATAGACAATAGAATGCAATCACACCCCACCCCATCACAGCAAGCTTTATAGTACACAACAGCCAACACACAATATATATACAATATATACAATGTATACCGCATTAAATCTGACTAGCACAGATCATAGTGGGGTTCTCATTCACCCTGTGCCCCTATTAGAGACACAGGGTGATCTACACATAAGAGGCGTCGGCGAAGCTGAAACAGGAGTATCTCATACTTTCTAAGAGCTTCTGTCTTCCACGGGCCCTCCCGTTACACCGGCCATGAAGCTGAAAAGCTGTCATGGCCGGGTGCCCACAGTTAGAATGGAGGCACCGGCGGAGAGGGGGGGGGGAGCCCCAGGCAGCCGCGTCGCTGAACAGTGGAACAGGTAAGTGTCTGTTTATTAAAAGCCAGCAGCTACACTTTTTGTAGCTGCTGACTTTTAATAAACATAAAAAAGGCCTGGAACTCCCCTTTAACCTAATCCCTAACCTCACCCTGTAACCCTTGAATCTAAACCAGTGTGTGTCTCTCAGCATCCAGAAGCTCATATCATCAGTCATTACCTGAAGCTCATTGCAGGAAGTATATTTAAGTCCTGTCTGTGCTTCTCCTGTTGCCTTGGTGTTCTGTCTTCATGTGCCCCTGACCTGCATTCCTCTGTTCCTGTATCATGCTTCCTGTATCCTGTTCCTGGACCCCGAGTCCAACCCTGCAGCTTGATCTACCCATAGGAAGGGAAATTCTCTCCTATAAGAGTTATTTTGGCAAAAAGGTGTCTCTACTGACGCTTTATCACCAAGGCTTGTGTAGCGCTACCCCCGAAGGAGCCGCTGGTTGAATTTGGGGATCGGCCTATTAAGTTACCCTGGCGTTGTCTAGTGGTGTAATTGTAGAAACAAACAGTGATCGAAGGTCCAGACAGTGAATAAAGGTTTTTTCCAATACTTTATTTTCCAGGCCAACACGGCCAACATCAACATAAATTGGGAAGGGCAAGGTTGATGCAGAGAGAGAGAGAGAGAACCTTGCAGTATCAGGCCTGGATATTAGATAGAGCAGTCAGTACTGCTCTGTGTAGTATCAATTTGTAACTCGTCGCCACTCCAACTGAGTGGGTGAAGTGCTCCCGGACAGACCCTTTTTTACAGGCCTGGCAGCCGAGACGTCACTCAGGATTTCTGGGAGGAACAGGCCACTCCCACAGGCCCGGCTCGGGCCTCTGCCACAGGCCAATTACAATAACTGAGCTAGATAGATAGATGGAGCGAATCCTCACAGTAGATTTCTGCATCGGTCACCAGATGACAGCAAACATACCTGTCAGCACTCTGGTCACCGGATCCCCAATTGGTTTGTTCAGGCTCTGTTGGACGACCTGCCTCCGGGTCCTCCTCAAACCGACTCCCCAATCGTAGGGCACTCTGGGATCCTTTCAGTAGAATCGGGAACCCAGCCAGTCACTGGGGTCCCCTTGTACCTCCGGATGAGGTTCCAAGTAGTCTCCAATTATGGCCAGGTGGGCCACGCTGGCGGGGTCCATGGATGCGCGCACCCTGAAGGTGGATGCCGCACCTGGAACGGGGACCCCGCGAAGATTTTAGAACCCATAATACCTGTCACAGATATACTACTCTCCAGCACGCCCTGCGAGGGAAAAGCTCCTCTGATTGGCTGTTGGAGAAACTAACTCTGCCAACCCCTCTGGCGCCAACTGCTGGCCAGGGATGACATTGCATCCCTGGGCCACAGACTGACCCAGTGGACATTTCTGGAATGACAGTCCCAAAATTTAAACAAGTAGTGAATGGGAGCAAGGTAACTCTCCCATTCCCCACTAACTTTAGCGTAGTGCCCTACACTTGTTTCCACAACAACCCAACATTTTCAAAATCCAATTGTCATTGAGACAGAAAGTGAGGTGAAATCTTCTGAACAGATGCACAGACAGAAAAACAAATGTTACAGGGGTGATAACCCTTCCCTATGTTATCCAAAAAGCTTAAAAATAGTTTTTTGGGCTGGAGCTACACTTAAAAAGTGTACCTGTTCCGACTTACAAACAGATTCAACTTAAAGCGGTGGTTCACCCTAAAAAACACGTTTCTACCATGAAATCCAGCATACTAGCGTGAGCTACAGTATGCCTTTATTTTATTTTTTTGTGCCGTACTCACAGTTTAATCCCGTAGTTAAGTTTCAGACTCCCAGCGGGGAGTAGGCGTTCCTATGCAGAGGGGAACATGATTGACGGCCGGCTATGGCGCGCCACGCTTCCCGAAAATAGCCGGAGTAGGACTCGGCTCTTCACAGCGCTATACGGCGCCTGCGCACAGACTAGGAGCTGACTGCGCAGGCGCCGTGAAGAGCCAAGTCCTATTTCGGCTATTTTCGGGAAGCGTGACGCACCATAGCCGGCCGTCAATCATGTTCCCCTCGTATCCGTCATATCTTAGTTGCAATTTTACGCTGGCCACTAGGTGGCGCTTTTGTCGATTTACGCAAGAAATATGCTAATTAGGTAGATATGCCGATTCACAAACGTACGTACGCCCGGCGAATTTTTTTACGGCGTTTACATTAGGCTTTTTCCGGCGTAAGGTTGCTCCTGCAGTGGGTGAAGTGCCCCCGGACAGACCCCTCTCACAAGCCTGGCAGCCGAGGTGTCACTTTGGATTTGCTGGGAGGAACAGATCTCTCTCACAGACCTGGCTCTAGGTTCTCTGCCACAGGCCTAGTACTTTAAGTGAGCTGAATGAATGAATGGAGCGAATCCTCCCAGAAGATTTCTGCATAGGTTACCGGATGACAGCAAAGCGTACCTGTCAGCGCTCCGGTCACCAGATCCCCGATTGGTTCGTTCAAGCCCTGTTGGACAACCTGCCTCCGGGTTCTCCTCAAGCCGACCCCCCAATCGAACGGCATCCAGCCTGGGATCTTCTCAATAGAATCAGGGATCCAGTAGATCACTGGAGTCCCCTTTTACCTCCGGATGAGGTTTTGTGTAGCCTGCAATTCTGGCCGGGTGGGCCGCGCTGGTGGGGTCCATGGATGCGCGCACCCTGAAGGTGGATGCCGCACCTGGAACCGGGACCCCACGAAACTTGCCTAGCACATGACACCTGTCACAGATATACCCTCCCCCAGCATGCCCCGCGAGGGAAAAACTCCTCTAATTGGCTGCTGGGGAAAGTTGCTCTGCCAGAACCCGTCTGGCGCCAACTTTTCTGGAAGGACAGAAGTCCCAATTTAGCAAATTGTGAATGGGAGCAAAATAACTCTCCCATTCCCCACTAACTTTAGCATAGCGCCCATACTGAAAGTAAGGGGGCGCTACACTCCCAAGAGACTTACTTATGACATTCTAAGAAAAAGTTCTGATGAACTGATACCCACTATTGAATGAATGAATGACTTGTATAGCGCTACTCATGCGAACTGAATCGCCTCTGGGCGCTTTTTCCAGCCAGTGTCTGCTTGGCTGGTGCGGTCATTTTACCCCGTAGGATGGTGACACGTAGATATACATATATATACTGGGCCAATTTGAACAAGATCCAATTTACCTACCAGCATGTCTTTGGAGTGTGGGAGGAAACCGGAGTACCCGAAGGAAACCCACACAGGCACGGGGAGAACATGCAAACTCCAGGCAGATGGTGTCGTGGTCAGGATTCGAACCAGCGACCCTTTTGCTGCTAGGCGAAAGTGCTACTCACTACACCACTGTGCTGCCCAATTCAAAGACAGAATTCAGTGCCAGACCCCACTGCTATTCATTGGGTAGAGGGTGATCTTGCCTTGCCCTCCGACACCACTGGGTGGGCCACAGCCATAGCCCTGGCCTAAAAACAGACTAATTATGCACTAACAGAAGATGTGTATAACTGGTTCCAACAGAACCCTGATGTGTGCAAATTACTACTGACATTGAGTTATGGTTAATGTTATTTCATTTGTGTGTTGATCTTCTTGTTCTCTGTAAATGTCTAACTGAAAGGTAATATAATGTGTGAAGTTCATCTTTTTGGAGGACCAAAGATTTCAGGTGGGGGGAGGATGTAGACAGGTGCTAGCTGGATTGCCTGCGCTATCAGGGGGAGAAGACATGCTGGAGCTTTGACTGCAGGGAGACTGTTTCCTCTAGTGTTTCAATTAGACTCTAACTTGTCATACTCTGAGTGCAGAGCGGTATTCCACAGAAGAGCAAATGATTTGGGGACATGTAGGCCAGAAAGTTAAGTTAACACAGGGAGCAAATTGTTGTGAACTACAGGTTCCAGCCGACTTGAAGGAGTGAACAGACTGCCGAGAGGGGTAATAATTAGCCAGAGTTAGCGAAGAGCCGGCCTCTTGGGACTGGGGCCTTTAACTAACAGCAGGGACCCGGACGCTTGGAGGGCTGCGAGGAGCGGCGCAGCCTTTTCAGTGTGAAGAGCAACCAGTGTGCTGCTAGTTTTACTGTGATTTTTTTATATTGCATACCTGTTCATGTGTGTTTAGAATTTAGGCTGTAACCTTATCTGCTTATGTCGTTCCTACACTACCTGTTCTAAGATCAATAAGTAAAACAACACTTAATTTATCTAGTGAAGTCTGGTGTCTGTACAATTGCATTTTCATTCAGGAATGTCTGAACCCAGGGTGTGGAAGGTGTCAGGAAACTTGCAAGGTCAGAGTAATCCTCGGGGTCAACCATTCTCAAGCGGCCCTCACGCGGGTTGGGCTACATTTGTAAATGGAACATTTTAGCTGGAAATTTGCATAAAAGATTGATGTTAAATCAGAATGAATCAGAATGATATAACTTCACCTCTCTCATTGGCAGGCCCAGTGAAGAAAAAGTGTACAGAGGACCCGTCTCATCAAAGTGAGTCACCACTGCCTTCTGGTGACACAACCAGCGGATCAGGTTTGTCTCTATTTGTTGATCATATTTTTCTGATTTTGGTCAGTTTACAAAGGATCTGATCTCTTCTCCTGGTTGACTTCTTCCTTTAACGCTTGACGCTCAGCATTGCTTTAGATTGGAATTATATGTAGGTTTGCTTTGCCTCGTTTCTGTACCACGAGTAGATTTAAATGACTTTTTTCCTTTAGAAATTTTATTTTGTGCAGGGTCTGTTCTAAACACGGGAAAAACATGCCACTTTACAGGCATAATACAGACACCCCCCAGGTATGAAATTTAAAGGAATATTTAACTTTTATTGTTCACTTTAAGCATTATTAAAATCACTTCTCCCGAAAAAACGGCCATCTTTAAAACTTTTTTTTGCATTGATACATGTCCCCTGGGGCAGGACCCAGTGTCCCCAAACACTTTTTAGGACAATAACATGCATATCAACCTTAAAAATTAGCACTTTTGATTTCTCCCATAGACTTTTAAAGGGTATTCCGCGGCTTTTGAATTTGCCGTGAACACCCCAAATTGTTCGCTATTCGGCGAACAGGCGAACACCCAATGTTCGAGTTGAACTTACGTTCGACTCCAACATCGGGCTCATCCCTAGTGCTAAGTATGCCAAGTCCTCTATGACTGAACTAACCCTCAGCTTAAGGGCTCATTTACATTCATGGTTGGGGGACAGCAAACCAGGCAATTAAAGTGGAAGTAAACCCTTCAATTTGATAGTTACAAAAAACAGTTAACATTCCCGGCATGTCGGAAATGCTAGCTGTCACATTTGCTTGTGCTCTCAACCAAACTGTCAAACCATCCAGATGTACAATACACATGCTTTGTGGGTGTGGCAAAAATGATCTTCCCCGCCCAATGAATGAATGCAACCCATTTTTTAGAGAGACAGGTGTAAACCTAGCCCAACTTCATCCTAATCCTTAACACTGACCCTAACCTTAATCCCTTACTTTAAAGGCCATCTCTGGGCAAAAAATAAAAGGGTTTCCCTTGCAGTGGGGCTATTCCCACACTGCAAGGGCTAAGTGTTAATTTTTGTCTAGGGGAGAGAACAGATAAATACTTACCCGGTCCTCCAATCCTCCCCACACAAGACCAACTCCTGTCCCCCATGGTCTAGCGATCCTGAGAGGTGGACCGTTCCTGAGTTCATCAAGCCCATAGACTTGCTCTGGATGTAAGGACATCTGGAATGGTCCACTATTGGATTGTGGGGGAGCGCCGTATGCCTGTGGATCGGAGGATCCGGTGAGGATAAGGCTTCCTCCTCTCCCCTGGACAAAACGAGGCGTTAACCCTTGCAGTTCTTGTACAGCCCCATTGTAAGGTAAAACTTTTTATTTTTGCCTAGAGTTGGGCTTCAACCTAATCTCTAATTTTAACCTAATCCCTAACCTCACCCTGTAACCCTTGAACCTAAATGTATACAAATCCCTGACCTCTGACACTAATTCTAAATGTAACCTAATCCCTAACCCCTTTCTCTAACCCCTGACCCTGATTTAAACCCCTAAATCTACCACTAAACCCCAATGAGGGCTTATACTGCTGGTGCCACTGAATGTGGCATTGCTCAGTTATTGGCACCAAATCCAAGAACACTGGCACAGTGGAGTCACTAGGGTTGGTGTCACCCGGTGCGGTAAAACATGGTGTCACCCCCCCTCTGTATAGGCTGCCCAGCACCAAGCAGGCAGCGCACGGGCACGGGGCGCACCCCAAACCAGCCCCTGTAAATGATAGTATAGCAGCATACTGGCAGTATAGTGGCAGGTTAGGGTAGTATAGAGTGGTATAGTGGCAGGTTGGTGTAGTGGGGTGGTATAGGACAGGTTAAGGTGGTATAGGGCATGTTGGGGTGATATAGTGTAGTTTGGGGTGGTATAGGGCAAGTTAGGGTTGCATAAAGCAGGTTGGGGTGGTATAGGGCAAGTTAGGGTGGTACAGGGCAGGTTGGGGTGGTATAGTGCAAGTTAGGGTGGCATAGGGCAAGTTGGGATGGCATGGGAAAGGTTGGGGTGGTACAGGGCAAGTTAGGGTGGCATTGGGCAGGTTGGGGTGGTATAGGGCAAGTTATGGTGGCATAGGGCAGATTGGGGTGGTACAGGGCAAGTTAGGGTGGCACAGGGCAAGTTGGGGTGGCATGGGAAAGTTTGGGGTGGTACAGGGCAGGCTGTGGTGGCACAGGGCAGGCTGGGTGGTACAGGGCAGGCTGGGGTGGTACAGGGCTGTTTGGGGGGGTACAGGGCAGGCTGGTGTGGTATAGGGCTGTTTGGGGTGGTACAGGGCAGGCTGGGGTGGCACAGAGCAGGCTGGGGTGGTACAGGGCAGGCTGGGATTGCACAGGGCAGGCTGGGCATGTCAGCTTAAAAAATAAAAATTAAAAAATTAAAAAACAGGATGGTGTCACCCCTTAGCGGGTGTCACCCGGTGCGGACCGCACCCCCCGCACCCCCCTAGCAACGCCTCTGCACTGGCAGAATTGACACATGGCACCCAGGGCAACAGCTCTCAAAACTGAGTTAATTTATTGATAAACAAAATAGCTTGCAAGATACCATTAGTACATGAGAAATAACTTTCACTATCAGATCACAGAACATGTTTTATTGTCACCAGTGGCGGTTGCACGAGCCCCATCCATGCGCCTTGCCCTCTAATCTACATGAAGGGCACCGGACGTATATATTCCAATGGTGGGGGGGGGGGGGGGGGTTTGAAGCATGTGATTAGAGCCAGAGGCTTAAAAAAAGGGTGGGGTGGGGGTGCAGAGCACTGCGCTCCGACCCCACCCACTTGTGTTATAATAGCAAATGAATATTCGCTATTTTCACATTGATCCTCCTCCTGGCCAATCAGGAAGCGGGTCCTGAGACCCGTCACCCGATTGGCTAAAAGGACAGGCGATCCTATTGGAAGAGGAGGAGGACAGCTCCAGCGCTGTTCCCAGCCTCTGACGTCCCGGCCGGTCGGACCTTCTCGTCTATTTTTCTATGATAGTTTTCAATGATTACTTTTTAATAAACTTTAAGGGCCGGACTCAGATACAATGGTGTATCTGTCCGGCCGGCGTAACGTATCTTAGATACGTTACGCCGCTGTAACTTTGGGCGCAAGTTCCGTATTCAGAAAGAACTTGCGCCCTAAGTTACGGCGGCGTAACGTATGTGTTGCGGCGTAAGGCCGCCTAATTCAAATGGGGATGTTGGGGGGCGTGTTTTATTAAAATTTGGCTTGACCCCACATATTTTATGTTTTTTTTGAACGGCGCACGCGCCGTTCGTGAAAACATCCCAGTGCGCATGCTCGAAAATCCGCCGCAAAACGTCATTGCTTTCGACGTCAACGTAAATTACGTCCAGCCGTATTCGCGAACGACTTACGCAAACGACGTCAAAATTTCAAAACTCGGCGCGGGAACGACGGCCATACTTAACATAGGATACCCCGCACATACCCCTCATATAGCAGGGGTAACTTTACAGGGGAAAAAGCCGAACGCAAACGACGAAAAAAAAAAAAAGCGTTAGTTTCTGAATCGACGTAAATAGTAATTTGCATATTCCTCGCGTAAACAAACGGAAGCGCCACCTAGCGGCCAGCCTGGAATTGCAGCCTAAGATACGACGGTGTAAGACGCTTACACCTGTCGGATCTTAGGGATATCTATGCGTAACCTGATTCTCTGAATCAGGCGCATAGATACGACCGACCGCACTCAGAGATACGACGGCGTATCAGGAGATACGCCGTCGTATCTCTTTTCTGAATCTGGCCCTAAATGTTCACATCTATACTCTGGTGACTACAATCCTTTGGAGTCATCTGTCTGACCCTGTGGGACCACAAGTAACAGCCAGCTTATTCAACAGCACCCAGAGCGCTACACATTGACACAGGATTTTTGTTTTTGTTTAATGCAGAGGAGGAGGAGGAGACGCCCATCGCCATCGCCCATAGTAGAGCATTGGGTAAGTGCGGGGCTGGATGACTGATCGACTGCCCCCGTGGGGGGTGGGGGTTCGGTGACCAGACCGACAGTGGGGGGTGACCCGACTGACCTACAGTTGCCACCGGCCGACCTCCCCCAAAAAAAAAACAGCCGCCCCCGATTGTCACCGTCTTCACTCTGTCCTCTTTTTTTTTTTTATTTCTCCAGCGCTATTTGAAGACTCGGACTGATTTGAACTGCACATGGAATTTTGGATACCAGTCACGCCAGCGTTAGATGAAACTCCTCCCCCCAAGATCTCCCGTACAATCTTCACATTGTTGATGCCGAAGAATATTTTCCCTGCTTTTCTTTAATCTACTGAATGTTAGAATTCCAATAGGGATCTCTTTTTATTAATTTCATTGCATAAATAAATGAAGGATCTGTACTCCAGACAGGTATATCTATGGAAAAAAAACAAAAAAAACGTACATATTCAATCCAGAACTAATTGTTGTATCTCCATTAACCACTTCAGCACCGGAGGATTTGGCTGCCCAATGACCGGGCCATTTTTTGCAATTCGGCACTGTGTTGCTTTAACCACTTAAGCCCCGGACCAATATGCTGGCTAAAGACCCAAGGTGTTTTTACAGTTCGGGACTGCGTCGCTTTAACAGACAATTGCGCGGTCGTGCGACGTGGCTCCCAAACAAAATTGGCGTCCTTTTTTTCCCACAAATAGAGCTTTCTTTTGGTGGTATTTGATCACATCTGCGGTTTTTAGTTTTTGCGCTATAAACAAAAATAGAGCGACAATTTTGAAAAAAATGCAATATTTTTTACTTTTTGCTATAATAAATATCCCCCAAAAACATATATAATTATTTTTTTTCCTCAGTTTAGGCCGATACGTATTCTTCTACCTATTTTTGATAAAAAAAATCGCAATAATCGTTTATCGGTTGGTTTGCGCAAAATTTATAGCGTTTACAAAATAGGGGATAGTTTTATTGCATTTTTTATTTTTATTTTTTTTTACTACTAATGGCGGCGATCAGCGATTTTTTTCGTGACTGCGACATTATGGCGGACACTTCGGACAATTTTGACACATTTTTGGGACCATTGTCATTTTCACAGCAAAAAATGCATTTAAATTGCATTGTTTATTGTGAAAATGACAGTTGCAGTTTGGGAGTTAACCACAGGGGGCGCTGTAGGAGTTAGGGTTCACCTAGTGTGTGTTTACAACTGTAGGGGGGTGTGGCTGTAGGTCTGACGTCATCGATCGTGTCTCCCCTATAAAGGGGATGACGCGATCGATACGCCGCCACAGTGAAGCACGGGGAAGCCGTGTTTACACACGGCTCTCCCCGTTCTTCAGCTCCGGGGAGCGATCGCCGCACTCGATCGGGTCCGCGGGACCCGCGGTCCCGGAGCTTTGGACCGGGTCGCGGGAGCGCGCCCGCGACCCACGGCTGGGTACAAGTACAGGACGTATATATACGTGCTTGTGCCCAGCCGTGCCATTCTGCCGACGTATATGTGCAGGAGGCGGTCCGGAAGTGGTTAACTGGCAAGTGCGACGCTGTACCCAAAAACGTCTACAAAATAGGGGATAGTTTTATGGCATTTTAATTTATTTATTTATTTTTACTAGTATTGGCGGCGATCAGCGATTTTTAAAGTGGTTAATAGTGTTAATTTAGTTGACGAATATATTTTTTGTGGATGAAATTAACACTGCCCCCACACAGGTGCATGCTGCAGTACGTCTATGTGAACGAGGCCATATGCCGCGTACACACGGTCGGAAATTTCCGGCAACAAATGTTCGATGGGAGCTTGTTGCCGGAAAATCCGACCGTGTGTAGGCTCCATCGGACATTTGCTGTCGGAATTTCCGACAACAAATGTTTGAGAGCTGGTTCTCAATTTTTTTCCGACAACAAAAGTTCTTGTCGGAAATTTCCGATCGTCTGTAGACCAATTCCGACGCACAAAAATCCTACGCATGCTCGGAATCAATTCGACGCATGCTCGGAATCATTGAACTTCGTTTTTCTCGACTCCTCGTAGTGTTGTACGTCACCGCGTTCTTGACGTTTAGGAATATCCAACAAAATTTTTGTGACCGTGTGTATGCACACGGTCACCAAATTTTTTAGCAAATCCGTCGAAAAAAAATCCACGGTTTTGATGTCGGAATGTCCGATCGCGTGTACGCGGCATTATGGTATTTTGGATCACCCGTAAGCCGGAGGTCTGTGCGGATATAGTTTATTCAGTACAATATACAGCATAATATTCTCCAATATATATCCTGAAAGAATGAATTATATTTTGCACCTACTGGCCCAGATTCTCAAAGGGCTTACGACGGCGCAACGCCATGTACGCCGTCGTAAGTCCTAATCTGCGCCGTCGTATCTATGCGACTGATTCTTAGAATCAGTTACGCATAGATAACCATTAGATCCGACAGGCTTAAGTCTCTTACGCTGTCGGATCTTAAATGCAATTTTTTTTTTCGCCGCTAGGTGTCGCCGACATCGTTTTCCCCGTCGAGTATGCAAATTAGCAAAATACGCGAATTCTCGAACGTACGCGCGGTCGACGCAGTGAAGTTACGACGTTTACGTTAGATTTGCGACGCGTAAAGTTGCCCCTGCTATATGAGGGGCAACCAATGTTAAGTATGGCCGTCGTTCCCGAGGCGAAATTTTTAAATTTACGTCGTTTGCGTAAGTCGTCCGTGAATGGGGCTGGACGCCATTTACGTTCACGTCGAAACCAATGACGTCCTTGCGACGTCATTTGGAGCAATGCACCCTGGGATATTTTCCGGACGGCGCATGCGCAGTACGTTCGGCGCGGGAACGCGCCTAATTTAAATGATCCACGCCCCCTACCCGGCTCATTTGAATTAGGCGGGATTTACGCTACGCCGCTGCAACTTTACAGGCAAGTTCTTTGTGAATAAAGCACTTGCCTGTAAAACTTGCGGCGGCGTAACGTAAATGACAAACGTTACGCCGCCGCAGTTTTATGCCCATCTACGAGAATCTGGGCCACTGTGTTTATTTTTTCAGGGCCCCCTTGGTGTATTCAGGTGATACTTTGTAATTGGTTTACTGGGTTAGGGCTGTATATTGATTATCTATATTTGTATGGCATTAATAATTAATAAATGAATTTCTAATCAATAAAAATATTGATGGAAGTGGCTGTGTCTTGTTTTGTGGGATCTGTATATTAGCGATAATGCAGCTGCAATACACATGCATGGGATTTGCGTCATCACTGGCCACCCGGCGGCCTAGGAAGGAAGACGCCATATGCAGAAGAATTGGAAAAAATGGCAGCAGACGGGAAGCACGCAAACTGTTAGTGATGGACGAACATCCGACGGGACGGTTCGCGAACGCTAACCGCGAACGATCGCAAATGTCCGCGAACCGCAAGTTCGCGGCGGGCCCCATTGACTTTAATGGCAGGCGAATATTAAAAACCTTCAGGTCAAAATACTTAGGCTGCTTTCACATTGAGGCGTGCAGCCGCGGTGACGGTATAGCGGTATAGCCGTGCTATTTGTAGCGCCGCTATACCGTCGTATTTACCGCGATATTCGGGCGCTAGCGGTGAGGTTTTAACCCCCGCTAGCGGCCGAAAAAGGGTTATTACCGCGCTTTCCCATTGATTTCAATGGGAAGGCGCGGTATGTGTGTTCACCGCTCCTATACCACGGTAAAGATGCGGCTAGCAGGACTTTTGGAGCGCTTCTGCTAGCGCACCGCTTCAATGTGAAAGCCTTCACTACAGGGCAGGTTTTTTCATGCGGTATAGCAGCGCTATTTTTAGCGCTGTACCGCATGAAAAACACCTCAATGTGAAAGGGGCCTTAGAGTCCGGCCGGTCGTATCTATGCGCCCGATTCATAGAATCAGTTACGCATAGATATCTATTAGATCAGACAGGCGTAAGTCTCTTAGGCCGTCGGATCGCAACTGCATATTTAGGCTGGCCGCTGGGGGCGTGTACGCTGATTTACGCGTCGAAATATGTAAATCAGCTAGATACGCGAATTCACGAACGTACGCCCGGCCGACGCAGTACAGTTACGCCGTTTACGTTAGGCTTTTTTTCCGGCGTATAGTTACCCCTGCTATATGGTGGCGTAAGTGCGGCGTACCAATGTTAAGTATGGCTGTCGTTCCCGCGTCGAAATTTGAAAAAGTCACGTCGTTTACGTAAGTCGTCCGTGAATGGGGCTGGACGTCATTTACGTTCACGTCGAAACCAATGACGTCCTTGCGGCGTTACTTTGAAGCAATGCACACTGGGAAATTCCACGGACGGCGCATGCGTCGTTCAAGGAAAAACGTCAATCACATTGGGTCAAGCCTGATTTACATAACACACGCCCACCTCTTCACAATTTGAATTAGGCGGGCTTACGCCGGCCTATTTACGCTACGCCGCCGCAACTTTTTTTTTGAGAATACGGCACTTGCCTGTAAAAGTTGCGGAGGCGTAACGTAAATAGAATACGTTCCGCCCGCACAAAGTTACGCCAATCTACGTGAATCTACCCCTTACTAGTTGTGCACAAATAGTCCCACAACATGGACACTGACCTACCAGAAGTATTAAGTGAAAAAACGGATACAGAAGTAAGTGTCGGCCATTACAGGCCCCAAAAATTAGCCGACAGCAAACAACTTTGTACTTTGTGGCTGGTGGTACATTAGGCATTGTAACAGCACTGGTGAACGGCGTGAACCACAACTGCGGTTAGGAAGGAATTCAATGCGATTCTCTATGCGACAACTCAGTATTAGGCCCCAGGCGTCACTCCTCGCAACAGGAGTTTGGGGATCTGTAACGGTCACCACCGTTTACGTCCTTCCATCACATCCAAGACAGCTTATCGACACTCCAACCAACAGGACCCGATCCATATCAATTCCCCAGAATCAAGACGAGACACCCAGCTCTGTACTTGTTCCAAATGTAATAACAACTTTAATGGTTTCTTCTCAGCTTATATACAGTACAAGGCATTAAAGGAACAATCAACTCCCCACCCACACATCACACCGTGGGGGGCTTCAATCACATTCTTTGAGCTAATTACTAAACATTCTAGACATGTCGGCGCTGGCCTATAATTATCATGATCTAATCACTGCACATTCCTTCATTAACAGCATAACAAACAAAACACCATCACACACAATGATCTCTTCAATCCACATCCCTAGACAGACGTTCTGTCTTCGACAAGTTCCATTCCACACATAAACAGTATTTAGCATACATAATTAGAGGTCTGGGAGCAGACCTGGATTAACACCTTTACACAAGGGACATTGAAATGTCTAGGAGTAGATGCAATTAACACCTTTCAAAAGAATGTGTCCCTACATTGAATAAGCCAACAACTTGTGATATCTCAAGACATCCTGCAAACATGAATTATTAGTGATGTCCCCTGTCCTGTAATTTAGGACATAATTTCTCAGTCACCCTATGGCCCTATCGGACATAAGGTGACCCTAGACCAGGGGTGTCAAACTGGTGGCCCTCCAGCTACTGCAAAACTACAAGTCCCATGAGGCATTGCAAGGCTAACAGTTACAAGCATGACTCCCACAGGCAGAGGCATGATGGGACTTGTAGTTTCGGAACAGCTGGAGGGCCGCCAGTTTGACACCCCTGCCCTAGACATAAGACTCCTTAGTGACGCCGGTACAGGAGTACCCCTCATCCTTACAAAGTCTCTGGGTGTCCCGGGTCATTCCGTTACAGGATCTATACATCATCTCTGTGTCACATAAAGAAAGGTGTTGAGCTACTAAGCATGGACGCATTACAACACGCGACCAAGGCTTAGCGTTTAAAATTAGTTCATGGTCAATATCCCAATACACCACTACATGCAGGTGATTATCAGTAAGGGACCCCAGGCGTCACTCCTAGCAACAGGAGTTTGGGGGGGGGTTCTCTACATCATATCAACCTTAGCATGTCGGAGGAAACAATGGAGTTTACATCGTCACAATTCCTGTTCCATGGAACCACAAGAGCTATAAAAACATATAAAAAACAGCATTGTACCACATTTATTAAATGCTAAAGATTAATACAAAGGTATTGGAAACAAGCAACATGCCCCACCCTTCAAGAATGGAAAAGGGAAGAAGTTCTAATAATGGGAGCAGGAAAATGGATACATGACATCAGGCATAAACAGGAGAAATTTAAAAAAAATCTGGGAAAATCATAACCAGGAAATAGATGGATAAAACCCAAAAAATTATGAAGCTCGGAAAAAAAGTATATTGGAACTATAAAAAAAAAAAAAAAAAAAGAAGAAAGATGGGGAACAATCCACAGCTTTTATTTTTAATGTGTATGTTTTTATGTACAGTATGGCCCGGATTCACGTAGAGCGGCGTACATTTGTGCGGGCGTAGTGCATCTCATATGCGCTACGCCGATGTAACATAGAGAGGCAAGAACAGTATTCACAAAGCACTTGCTCCCTACGTTGCGCCGGCGTAGCGTATATTGGTCGGCGTAAGCCCGCCTAATTCAAAGTAGGAAGGAAGTGGGCGTGATACATTTAAATGAAGCGTGACCCCATGCAAATGAAGGGCCGAACGAACAGGGCATGCGCGTGCATGCTCAGAATCACGTTGAATATACTCCCTAAGATACGACGGCTCAATGCCTACGACGTGAACGTAACCTACGCCCAGCCCCATTCACGTACGACTTACGTAAACGACGTAAAATAAGACGGCTGTTCCCTGGTCCATACCCTAACATGACTTACACCTGCTTTATGAGGCTTAACCACTTAAGCCCCGGACCATTTTGCAGCTAAATGCCCAGGCCAGGTTTTGCGATTCGGCACTGCGTCGCTTAAACAGACAATTGCGCGGTCGTACGACGTGGCTCCCAAACAAAATTGCCGTCCTTTTTTCCCCACAAATAGAGCTTTATTTTGGTGGTATTTGATCAGCTCTGCGGTTTTTATTTTTTGCGCTATAAACAAAAATAGAGCGACAATTTTGAAAAAATGCAATATTTTTTACTTTTTGCTGTAATAAATATCCCCCAAAAACATATATAACATTTTTTTCCTCAGTTTAGGCCGATACGTATTCTTCTACATATTTTTGGTAAAAAAAATCACAATAATCGTTTATCGGTTTATTGGTTTGCGCAAAATTTATAGCGTTTACAAAATAGGGGATAGTTTTATTGCATTTTTAAAAAAAAAAAAATTTTTACTACTAAGGGCAGCGATCAGAGTTTTTTTTCGTGACTGCGACATTATGGCGGACACTTCGGACAATTTTGACACATTTTTGGGACCATTGTCATTTTCACAGCAAAAAATGCATTTAAATTGCATTGTTTATTGTGAAAATGACAGTTGCAGTTTGGGAGTTAACCACAGGGGGCGCTGTAGGAGTTAGGGTTCACCTAGTATGTGTTTACAACTGTAGGGGGGTGTGGCTGTAGGACTGACATCATCGATCGAGTCTCCCTATAAAAGGGATCACTCGATCGATGCAGCCGCCACAGTGAAGCGCGGGGAAGCCGTGTTTACATACGACTCTCCCCGTTCTTCAGCTCCGGGGAGCGATCGCGAGAGGGCGGCTAGAAACGAATAGCCGCGCCCTCGTCCCGGATCGCTCCCCGCATGTACCGGGGGGTCCCGATAGGACCCCTGACCCGTGGAAAGGCAGGCACGTACATGTACGCCCATATGCCTGTACGTGCCATTCTGTGGACGTATATGTACATGCGGCGGTCGGCAATCGGTTAACTTTACGCCGGACGTAAGCCTTACATAAACGGTGTAGATTACTGCGACGGGCGTAAGTACATTTGTTAATCGGCGTATCTCGCTTATTTACATATGCGCCCAAGATACGACGGCGTAGCTTCCGTCCCACTAAACCAAAAGGGCGCTGGCTATGCACAGGTGCATTGGATAGAAAAAGGTCCTGGACTGCCGCACTCCTTAAAACGATGTCTTTATTATACAAATAAAATCCAAAAAACAACCAAATCAAAGTGAAGTGAACAAAAGGAAAAAGGTGGCTGACATGTTTCACATCATGTGATGCTTACTCGTAGTACAAAAGTAAGTACACCCCTCACATTTTTGTAAATATATTCTTCTATCGTTTCATGTGACAACACTGAAGAAATTACACTTTGCTACAATGTAAGGTAGTGAGTGTACAGCTTGTATATTTGCCGTCCCCCAAAATAACAAAAAAAAAAAAAAAACAGCCATTAATGTCTAAACCGCTGGCAACAAAAGTGAGTACACCCTTAAGTGAAAATGTCCATATTGTGTCCAAAGTGTCAATATTTTGTGTGCCCGCCATTATTTTCCAGCACTGCCCTAACCCTCTTGGGCATGGAGGTCACCAGAGATTCACAGGTTGCTACTGGAGTCCTCTTCCCCTCCTCCATGATGACATCACGGAGCTGGTGGATGTTAGAAACCTTGCACTCTTCCACCTTCCGTTTGAGGATGTCCCACAGACGCTCAATAGGGCATGTCTGGAGACATGCTTGGCCAGTCCATCACCTTTACACTCAGCCAGGGCCGGACTGGCCTACCGGGATACCGGGACATTTCCCGATAGGCTGCCTGCTCTGGGATGCTTTGGGCTAATCTGTGGCTGCAGCACAGCGCTCCGCTCCCTCCTTCCCCTCCACACACAATCAGCGGGCATCTCCCGCTGTGTGTCACGGAGCTCAGTGTGAAAACTAGACCAGCTCGATTCACCCATGGCCGGCACACCTGCAGCAGTGTGTACCGGAGGTGGAATGTATGCTGCTGGGGATTGTGTGGGGGGCGCGAGGAGGGAACTATCGCATACAGTACACTGACAGATCCCTCCCCCGGCTCCCCCAGCTGCAGAGCTGTTCGGCGGGTTAGGGGTCTGATGCCAAGGAGCTGGCCCGCCTCCTTCATTGACAATGGTCAGGAATCGTGAGGGGGTGTGGCCAGGCAAGGGGTGACCCCGCCTGTCATTGGGGGGCGGAGCGTCCGGCCTCAGGGATGATCGCACGGTCCCAAGTTCTGGGCAGAGCAACATAGAGGTACAAAAAAAAGGCACTAAAAATGCTGTTTTATTTTTTATATAGCTACTGGACAGAGAGAAATAGGGTTGAAAACTGGTCTGCTCGATTTCTTGCACTCAGGACAGAGCTACAGGAAAAACCAGATACCATCTTGATCTTTGTCAACTTTATTACTTCTATCTTTAGACTTTTACATAGAAGTAAAAAAGTTCTGTTAGCTGACAAAGACCAAGATGGTATCTGGTTTCTCTTGTGACATTGTCCTCTCTGTATGTTTTCAACCAAATATCTCCCAGTCCTCTACCTGCTGTCGCCCAGTCCCCTTTCGCCCAGTCCCCTGCTGTTGCCCAGCCCCCTGGTGTCGCCCAGTCTCCTGTCGCCAAGTCCCCCTTTCTGTCGTCCAGTCCCCTGTCACCCAGTCCCCTGCTGTCGTCCAGTCCCCTGTCACCCAGTCCCCTGCTGTCGTCCAGTCCCCTGTCACCCAGTCCCCTGCTGTCGCCCAGTCCCCTGCTGTCGCCCAGTCCCCTGCTGTCACCCAGTCCCCTGCTGTCGTCCAGTCCCCTGTCACCCAGTCCCCTGCTGTCGTCCAGTCCCCTGTCACCCAGTCCCCTGCTGTCGCCCAGTCCCCTGCTGTCACCCAGTCCCCTGCTGTCGTCTATTTCCCTGTCACCCAGTCCCCTGCTGTCGTCCAGTCCCCTGTCGCCAAGTCCCCCTGCTGTCGCCCAGTCCCCTGCTGTCACCCAGTCCCCTGCTGTCGTCTATTTCCCTGTCACCCAGTGCCCTGCTGTCGCCCAGTCCCCTGTCGCCAAGTCCTCCTGCTGTCGTCCAGTCCCCTGCTGTCGTCCAGTCCTCTGTTACCCAGTCCCCTGCTGTCGTCGAGTCCCCTGTCACCCAGTCCCCTTGCTGTCGTCCAGTCCCCTGTCGCCAAGTCCCCCTGCCGTCGTCCAGTCCTCTGTCACCCAGTCCCCTGCTGTCGTCCAGTCCCCTGCTGTCGTCCAGTCCCCTCTCACCCAGTCCCCTGCTGTCGTCCAGTCCCCTGTCACCCAGTCCCCCTGCTGTCGCCAAGTCCTCTGTCGCCAAGTCCCCCTGCTGTCGCCAAGTCCTCTGTCGCCAAGTCCCCCTGCTGTCGCCAAGTCCTCTGTCGCCAAGTCCCCCTGCTTTCGCCCAGGCTCCTGTCGCCAAGTCCCACTTGCTGTCACCCAGTCCCCTGCTGTCACCCAGTCCCCTGCTGTCGCCCAGTCCCCTGTCGCCAAGTCCCCCTGCTGTCGCCAAGTCCCCCTGCTGTCGTATGATCTCATGAGCGCCCCTTCATATGGCGCCCATGGCACTTTCCATGGCTGCCATACCCTAAATACGCTACTGCACCCAGGCCTCTGCCAGAAGAGGGCTCTATTTCTTGCCTATCCCCCTCCTCCTGTCAGCAGTGGGGAGAGCGGCAGTGTGTCTCTGGAGAGGAACCGGTGGCAAGTGACACGCTGAATCTGGAGACAGGGGACAGGTGACAAGTGACACGCTGAATCTGGTGACGGGATGGGTGGCAAGTGACACACTGAATCTGGTGACGGGATGGGTGGCAAGTGACACACTGAATCTGGTGACGGGATGGGTGGCAAGTGACACGCTGAATCTGGTGACAGGATGGGTGGCAAGTGACACACTGAATCTGGTGACGGGATGGGTGGCAAGTGACACACTGAATCTGGTGATGGGATGGGTGGCAAGTGACACACTGAATCTGGTGACGGGATGGGTGGCAAGTGACACACTGAATCTGGTGACGGGATGGGTGACAAGTGACATGCTGAATCTGGGGACGGGTGGCAAGTGACATGCTGAATCTGGTGACAGGGGACGGGTGGCAAGTGACATGCTAAATCTGGTGACGGGATGAGTGACATGCTGAGTCTGGGGACAGGGGACGGGTGGCAAGTGACATGCTGAATCTGGTGACGGGATGGGTGACAAGTGACATGCTGAATCTGGGGACAGGGGACGGGTGGCAAGTGACATGCTGAATCTGGGGACAGGTGGCAAGTGACATGCTGAATCTGTTGACAGGGGACCGGTGGCAAGTGACATGCTGAATCTGGTGACAAGGGACCGGTGGCAAGTGACACGCTGAATCTGGTGACAAGGGACCGGTGGCAAGTGACACGCTGAATCTGGTGACAAGGGACCGGTAGCAAGTGGTAGGCTGTAAATTAGAAATATTGTACTTTTATTCTTATTGCCGCATACAGACGATCGTTTTTCGGCATGAAAAAAACGTTTTTCCAACTTCATCATTAAAACGACGTTGCCCACACACGGTCGTTTAAAAAAAATGCTCTAGCAAAGCGTGGTGACGTACAACGGCACTATAAAGGGGAAGTTCCATTCGGATGGCGCCACCCTTTGGGCTGCTTTTGCTGATTTCGTGATAGTAAAAGACGATTTGCGCTTTTCAGTCTGTTACAGCGTGATGAATGTGCAATCTCCATTACGAACGCTAGTTTTACCAGAACGAGCGCTCCCGTCTCATAACTTGTTCTGAGCATGCGCGGGTTTTTCACGTCGTTTTAGCCCACACACGATCATTTTTTACAACCCCGAAAAACAACATCGTTTAACCGGTTAACGCCCGCCGCATGTACATATATGTCCACAGAATGGCTCGTACAGGCAGATGGGCGTACAGGTATGTCCCCTCCTTGCCGCGGGTCGGGGGTCCGATCGAGACCCCCCCGGTACATGCAGCGGGCGCTAACCCGCAGGGAGCGATCCGAGACGACGGCGCGGCTATTCGTTAATAGCCTCCCCGTCGCGATCGCTCCCCAGAGCTGAAGAACGGGGAGAGCCGTATGTAAACACGGCTTCCCCGTGCTTCACTGTGGCGGCTGCATCGATCGAGTGATCCCTTTTATTAGGGAGACTCGATCGATGACGTCAGACCTACAGCCACACCCCCCTACAGTTGTAAACACACACTAGGTGAACCCTAACTCCTACAGTGCCCCCTGTGGATAACTCCCAAACTGCAACTGTCATTTTCACAAAAAAACAATGCAATTTAAATGCATTTTTTGCTGTGAAAATGACAATGGTCCCAAAAATGTGTCAAAATTGTCCGAAGTGTCCGCCATAATGTCGCAGTCACGAAAAAAAATCGCTGATCGCCGCCATTAGTAGTAAAAAAATAATAATAATAAAACTATCCCCTATTTTGTAAACGCTATAAATTTTGCGCAAACCAATCGATAAACGCTTATTGCGATTTTTTTTTTTTACCAAAAATAGGTAGAAGAATACGTATCGGCCTAAACTGAGGAAAAAAAATAATTTTATATATGTTTTTGGGGGATATTTATTACAGCAAAAAGTAAAAAATATTGAATTTTTTTCAAAATTGTCGCTCTATTTTTGTTTATAGAGCAAAAAATAAAAACCGCAGAGGTGATCAAATACCACCAAAAGAAAGCTCTATTTGTGGGGAAAAAAGGACGCCAATTTTGTTTGGGAGCCACGTCGCACGACCGCGCAATTGTCTGTTAAAGCGACGCAGTGCCGAATCGCAAAACCTGGCCTGGGCATTTAGCTGCAAAATGGTCCGGGGCTTAAGTGGTTAAAACGTCGTTAAAAAATGCAGCATGTTAAAAAAAAAATTGTTGTTTTTCAGAACCCGAAAAATGATGATTGCAGGCTCCTGGGTTTAGTAACACTTTAGTAACACTTTATTGTAACAGACCCTGTAGGAGCATGTAAAGGGAATTGGCATCAACGCATATCACAGGAGAAGGGTAAACATAACCTTGTAGTTTGCAGTAATGCCACTAGAGTCTGCTATTGTTCAGAGCATGGAGAGGCAGACAAGCAGGGTATGCATAGAAGGTACGTGGGACAAAAGTTCCCCTTTCCGTGCTTTAGTCATAGCAAATACTTCGTATAGCAAAAAAAAAGGGGGGGGGGTGAATGAACAAACTGCATTGGAAGATGAGGCTGTATCGTAGGATCCTCAGCAGATTAGAAGAAGTTATGAAGTGACAGAGTTCACAGGGGCACAACACTTGGGTACGTTACAGGTAATAAACAGGCACAATGGGTGCAAAAAGTTGTACACTTACAGTGATGCTCAGGTGCTGTACTTGATTGCTGCATCTAGTATCAGCTAAGGGCAAGAGATTTGTTAGCCAAGGCACTAACCCCGCTTTCAGCGATTTAATGACTCCAGCCATTTGGATGCTTCACGGGGAGAGGTGAAAAAACAGGTTGTTTCCCCATCTTGAACCCGCAGGCAGGCCAGGAAGAGAAAGCTGTGTCAAATGCTACGGGTGCGCAGGGCTGCTATAACCTGATCAAACGATCTTCTTAATTTCTGGGTCTCCATGGAATAATCGGGGGAAGATGAGAAGTTTGGTGTTCTGATGTGTTAGGTTCCTATGCACTCTGGCCGTCCAAAGAACTTCGGGCCATATTCTCAAACAAGTTACACCGGCGTATATGGAGATGCGCGGCGTAAGTGTAAAGATGCGCCGTCCTATCTATGCGCCATAGTCACAGAACCAGATCCGCCAGAAATCAGGCTACTCCTGTCCGTCCTAACTCGTTTAAGTGTACGCGGCGTAGGCGCATATTTCCGCTGAAGGCATCCTAGGCTGCCATAGAATTAGTATTCAAATATGCAAATGATGTAGATGCGCTGATTCCCGAACCTACGCGCGATCGGCTTAGGCTACGCGCTGTGCGCGTAAGACGATTGTCCGGCTGAAAGTTACCCCTTATAAAGCTCGGTTAACTTTGCTCCAGACCTGAGTAAGTTAGCTTGAAAAAAGCAAATACAGCAGCACCATCCCGGACGAGCAGAGCAACCAAATTTTGCGGACAACACATTCGTATGCCAACATGCCAGGGGCAGGCGTGGTCTTAGCACTACTAGTGTGTGCAGAGGAAGAGGCACTTAGAAGGAGGAGGGCACGGAGGAGGGCACGTGAGAGGATCTACCCACAGCGCATTAGCCTCTTTGGCATGGCTGATGTGGATGTGTATCACCGTTATAGATTCAACCCTGATGCCATCCTTGAAATTACCAGAGCCCTGAAGAATGACATCAGCAGCCCAACACAACGATCCCATGCAGTGCAGCCACTGGTGAAGGTCCTGGCAACATTGCATTTTCTTGCCACAGGCTCTTTTCAAAGAACCAGTGGAGACGTGGTTGGGATATCCCAAACCAGCATGAGTAGATGCGTGCACCAAGTTGTCCCCGCAATACTCCGACGCATGTCGCACCACATAATCAGACCCACCCAGGAGGACATGCGGCTGAAGGCAATGACAGATTTCTGCCTAATTGATGGTTTCCCACGCACTGTGGGTGCAATTGATTGTACCCATGTGGCAATACAGCCCCCCCACGAGACCGAGCACATATACCGCAACAGAAAACATTGGCATTCTATCAATGTCCAAGTGATCGTGGATGCACATGGCCTCATATGGCAGGTCCGTGCAAAACACCCCGGATCCAGCCATGACAGCTTTATATTCAGGCAAAGTGACATCCCAAGACAATTTGAGCAGAATGTGTATGGGGACAGCTGGCTGGTTGGTAAGTGACATGGGTGTCAGGTATGACTGTCCCCCCCCCATGATGCAGACATCACAAGGGGCACATGCATTACTAACATCCTCCTGTCTTTTCCCTTCCAGGTGACTCTGCATATGCCCTGGGACCTCATCTCATGACTCCATTCCGCAATCCGCAAACACCAGGAGAGAGAAGATATAACGAAGCACACGCACGCACCCGTGCAGTGGTTGAGCGAACATTTGGCCTCCTTAAGTCACGCTTTCGATGCCTGGATAAGACTGGGGGTACCCTGCTGTATTCCCCCAACTTCGTGTGCCAAATCATCGCTGCATGTTGCGTGCTGCACAACTTCGCAGTGAGAAAGGGCCTGCAGATTGACCTACGTGATGACCTGACCCCCCAACCACCATGTCCCCCCCTAACCGAGGCTACCCCGTCTGCTGATGGTACAGCAGTCAGGAGATGTCTCGTGGAGCGAATCTTTGAACGTTAAACACACACATTAAACATGGCACACAGAAAATGCACGCATGCACACCACTGTGGTCCCTAGCACACACACCCCACATGCACATCCCATTGGATTAGACCGAAGTACACCGCACGGTACTAAGGAGCAGCAACGCCGCGTCAAGGCTCCAATGATGTTGCTGTCCATTCATACACCTTTCACACGGACCTGGGGAGAACTTATCCCCAGCGACCAAGGGTGACACCCCTTACTGGCAGGAGTGTCACCCCCCCCACATTCACACACCATTCACACTGTGCTATGCACTACTTTGTGCAGCACAAAAAATACAACAGCTCTTACTTAGAGCATAAATAAAATAATCTTAAAAAGCTCTTACTTAGAGCATAAATAAAATAATCTTAAAAAGCTCTTACTTAGAGCATAAATCAAAAATCATACTTAGAGCATAAAGAAGCCCAAATAAATCACCGGCCCCGGCGCGGACTCCGCCTGGTGCCCAGGTTCCTGGCCCTCGCTTGTCTGGGGGGAGCCTCATTTGGGGGTGGTGGGGCATCAGGTGGAGGAGCCTCCCTCGGTGGATTAACATCCCCAGGTGCCTCCCTGGCTGGCTGTCTGCCCTCTAGAGCCACTGCTATACGGCTGAGCAGGGCCTCCTGGCATGCAGTCTGGGCCTGCACAGCCATCCGCAGGCCCCTGACCTCCCCCACAAGTTCGGCTGTGGTGGTTTGCAGCTCACCCAGACTTGTAATGGTGGCTGCAGAGTTTCCTGCCACATCCTGCAGAGCGTCGGGCACTGCTCCAGAGGAGGACAGGCTATTATTGAGCCGCCTCAACTCCTCCAAAATGTCCCCCATATGGCGGCTCTGCTGGTCCTGCTGCCTGACCAGCTTTTCCTGCAGGACTCCTGCCACACCCCTGGTCTTATGGGTGGCCTTCCTGGGGACAGGAGTGCCTGGGGCCCTTGAATAGGGGGAGGGCCGTGAGGGGCTGGTGGTGAGGGGCATGGGACGGGAGGGGCTGGAGAGGGTGATGGAAGACCCTGAGGGGCTGGTGATTGGGTGGTGCTGTGATGTTCCGGGCATCTCATGTGAGTCGTCAAGAAATAAAATGACCTCCTGCACACTCTGGGCCACCTCCTCTTCATTGCCCACCACCTCCTCATGGGCAATATCCTCCTCAACCACCTCCTGTGCGGAGGACTGGCCACTCCCCTCCAAAAAGGCCTGTAGGCTTCCCAGGGGGTCAGCCACTGTAGCAGACTGCTGGGGGGATGGTGTTGGACGGACAGCAGAAGACGGCCCAGCTCCCTCCTGCACACCTGTGGATGACACAAAAAAATCCCATGTTGGTGGACCCACACACTTGTCACATGTTCCCCCCCCCAAACATGCTACACACCATATAGAAGATAAAACACACTTACCTGTCCTCATGGGTGGGTCACTGGAGTCATGGCCCTCCAGGCCCTCCACCTGCTCCCTCCGCAGGCATCTGGCAATAATTTCCTCCTCCTCTGACAGCCGGATCGGACAGGGTGGCCCACCTCCAGTGCCCCTGGCATGTTTGGCAATGGTGGCCATTTTATTTCTGACCACCCCCCGCAGGTCATTCATTTTTTTTAAGATGTCCTGGGGGGTCCTCACATCATGGCCAAGGGCATTGACCTGTGCCGTCACTTTGCGTAAGATTTCTTCCTTTTTGATTTTGCTGGTATTGCCACTCTCAGCACCATGGAGCCTGGCATCAAAGCGCTCCATTGCTGAGATAATAACTTCCCTCTCAGCAGGGCTGAAGTTTTTTTTCCTGCGGTCTTTCCTTGGCATAGCAGCAGCAGCAAAGTGAAAACTCCAATAGGGAAATACAAGGGAGTCACTTTGCACTAGCTGGGCGGATGCTTGAAGCTTTTATACACTGGGCCGGCCCAACTTAGCATGGATTTACGCCTATTGTCATTGTGCGCATGCGCAGAGGGCGGAGCACGTCCGGCACATGCGCCGTTAGGTCTGGACATCATTTGCATGGGGTCACGGATCATTATAATGCTTCACGCCCACATCCCTCCTACCGTCACTTGCGCCTACTTACGCCAACACATTTAAGTTACGCGAGCGCAGCGTAGGACGCAGGGGGTTCGGGAATATGGTTCGGCTCTCGCCAAGTTAAGCCGGCGGTGCGCATCGGAGGTCCGCTCCGCCTCACTAAATATGCGCCGATCTACGAGAATATGGCCCTTCATCTCTATCCCTGAAGTTGAGAAATTTTAGGATGAAGGTGTGGGGTGATGCCCCAGGGGGTCCATGCTTGGGTGCAATACGATGGGCTCTCACCTGCCCTGCTGAGCTGCAGGTAGTTAGGTTCGCAGTAGATTCTCCACAAAAACTGTTGGATTAGGGCCATCAACACCTTCTGCAAGGCCCACAATGCAAAGGTTATTCCTCCGGTTGCGATTTTCAGCATCGTCAGCTTTAAACTCTAAAGCCTCGTACACACGATCGGATTATCCGATGGAAATTCTGACCGTTTGTATGCTCCATCGGACAATTGTTGTCGGATTTTCCACGGACAAATGTGGGATAGTGGGATAGTCCAGCGGATGCTGAGAAACGCGATGGTACGTTGCGTTCCACGCTGGAACGCACGCCGCTTTGAAGCAGCGTCCACGGCTCCTGGATCTCCTGTGGATCCCTAAAGGCTCCCTAATGTTTGGACTTCCATCTCCTACGGTCCCATGATATAAGACAAGCTGTTTTGAAGCCCCGTAGCTGCAGATGACACGCTGTGACACCGGACCAGCCTTTTGCCCTATTTTGCCTGTGTTATCACTGGCCCAGATTCAAGAAGCACTTGCGCCCGCGCAACCATAGGTTGCGCGGCGCAAGGGCTTACTTGCTCCGGTGTAACGAGTGCTCCTGATTCAGGAACCTCGTTACACCGACTGCAGCCTAAGATATGACAGACATAAGCCTCCTTATGCCTTCACATCCCAGGCTGCATTCTTGCGTTGGCCGCTAGGTGGCGCAGCCTTTGTGATCGGCGTATAGTATGCAAATTGCATACTACCACCGATTCACAAAAGTTGCGCGGGCCCTGCGCACGCAAGGTACGGAGTTTCCGTACGGCGACTTTAGCATAAGGCTGCTCCTGCTAATAGCAGGCGCAACCAATGCTAAAGTATAGCTGCGCCTCCTGCTCGCCACGTTCAAATTTTACGTTGTTTACGTAAGTGAACCGTGAATGGCGCTGGACGCCATTCACGTTCACTTAGAAGCAAATGACATCCTTGCGACGTCATTTGCCGCAATGCACGTCGGGAAAGTTTCCCGACGGAGCATGCGCTGTTCGCTCGGCGCGGGAGCGCGCCTAATTTAAATGATTCCCGCCCCCGGCGGGATCATTTACATTAGGCAGCCTTACGCCCGGCTGTTTAACATATCGCCCGCGCAATTTACGGAGCAATTGCTCCGTGAATCGCGGGCAAAGCGCAATATTTGCGTGGGCGCAGAGAAAAATTTTTGCTCTTTGCCCACGCAAATATTGCGTGATTCTACCTGAATCTGGGCCACTGTGTTTGTGAGTAACCAATTTACTGTTTACGAAATTACTTTTAATTAAATCCTTACTTACTGCACTTAGTTTGGCGCATTTTCCTTCTTGTTTGTAAATGTGGGATAGTATGCTTTCAAATTGTCTGCCAACAAATGTGTGTTGTCGGGATTTTCCGATTGTGTGTACACAAGTCCGTCAGACAAAACTCCAAAGTACAAACACGCATGCTCAAAAGCAATGCTCACCATAACACAACATTAGCAGAAGTTGCCCAAAGGGTGGCGCTAAAGAGCTGAAAAACACGGTCGTTTTCGTGTTTGTTGGCCGACAATTCTTCTCGTGTTTTGCAATACAAGTTCCTGCCTAACGCCCTTTTGGACAGAAGTCCAAGCTTCGTCTGCAGAAAATCGTGTTTGTGAGGCTTAAGGCACAAATCTTCATTTGTAAGGAGCGGAGATTAGTAGTGTGTTCCACCATAGTGTCCTCAGCATGGCCTAGGCACTGTTCCTCTGAAGAGAGCCAGGACCTCACCTTATCCATTTCCTGGAGGAGGAGTCCCATATCTAGTTGCACAGCTTCTACCTTGGAAGTCAGGGCGGCCTGATAGGCAGCGATGGCCGCCATCACGTCGGACGAGCCTGGCTGATCGGAGGAGGTCGGCTCTCCCAGCTCCGTCTGGGACACTATGGGCCATATTCTTATAGATCTCCGGCGGCGTAACGTATGTCCTTTACATTACTCCGCCGCAAGTTTAACGGGCAAGGGCCTGATTCCCAAACCACTTACCTGTAAACTTGCGGCGGCGTAGCGTAAAGTACACCCACGCAAGCACTCCTAATTCAAATGATCCTGGTAGGGGGCGTGGATCATTTAAATTAGGCGCGCTCCCGCGCCCATCGTAATGCGCATGCTCCGTCGGGTAAATTGCCCGACGTGCATTGCGCTAAATGACGTCTCACGGACGTCATTTGTTTTGACGGTAACGTAAATGGCGTCCAGCGCCATTCACGGACGACATACGCAAACGACGTTAAATTTTCAAATTTCGACGCGGGAACGACGGCCATACTTAATATTGAGTACGCCACCTAGGGGGCATGTTTATCTTTACGCCGCGTATCGCTTACGGAAACGGCGTAAAATCACTACGACTGGCAAGCGTACGTTAGAGAATCGGCGTGACTAGTCATTTGCATATTCTACGCTGACCGCAAAGGAAACGCCACCTAGCGGTCAGCGTAGATATTGCAGCCTAAGATACAACAGCGCTGGTCGTCGTATCTTAGGCATGTTTAAGTGTATCTCAGTTTGAGAATACACTTAAACATAGGACGGCCTTAGAATCGGACTTACGTAGGCGTATCTGCTGATACGCCGGCGTAATTCTTTGAGAATATGGCCCACTGTTGGTAAATGAGCGCATACTGGTCTCCACGTGGGCGCAAGGGGCAGGAACAGCTTCCTCCATCAGGAGAGGGAAACAAAACTTCTTACCCCTTCAAGTTGCTGCCCCAGGCGATCAGCGGCACATGAGTGTGCCAGCATCCGCTGTGCAGGAAGGATTAAGCGATTAAGGATTAAGCACAGACATCCACTCAGATTGTCATCTTGGCCACGAATAACTGGGAAGTGGTAACAAGGAGGCATCTGTGGTAAAGTGTGTTTGTCGCAGAGCCGGCGTTGTGCAGCTAGGGATCTTTAAGTTTTACCAAGGATACATAACCTGAATTTGGTTCTTTGGTGTCTCCCAAGACCGGCAACCTTTATGTCAGGGGTGTCCAAACTTTTTTCAAAGAGGGTCAGATTTGATGAAGTGAACATGCTGAGGGCCGACCATTTTGCCTGACATTTTGTGAACCATTAAAATTTGGTCTAAGTGTGTTCGTTCGAGCAACTAATACACGGCACAACAAGAATTCTCTTGCCTTTGTGGCTGTGTGTGGTGAAGAGATGAGCTCAGGTGTGTTATTTGGTTATACCGTATTTATCAGTGTATAATACGCACCTTCACTTCACTCAAAATAAGGGTCACTGCCTATCAATACAGCCTCACAAGTGCCATAAATGCGGCACCCACCTTGCCATGAATACAGCACCCCTCTTTCCATGAATACAGCACCCCTCTTTCCATGAATACAGCACCCCCTTGCCATGAATACAGCACCCCCTTGCCCTGAATACAGACTCACCATTGCAGTCTGATTCATGGACATCTACAGCCTTGGAGGAGACAGGGAGAGGGCGGGACGAGCGCCGACAAACATACAGGAGAATTTCCTGTTTTATCAGCTGCCTCTTTAATCGAAAGTCCCACCTCCTGTGATGGACAGAACAGTCGTCCAATGGCACCGCAGGAGACGGGACTTCCTGACGCAGTGTAAACAGGAAATACTCCTGCTCGTCCCACCTCCTCCAAAGCACCAAAGCACCCAGCTTGTATTCTTTTGTGGCCCCCAACGCTCCGGGATTCGTTGGGGGCCACAAAAGACATAAATGTGAAAATGAGCAGGTGGGCCATCCAAAACCGGAACGCGGGCTGCGATTGGCCCGCGGGCCAGACTTTGGACATGCCTGCTTTATGTTATGGGTACTGAATTATGGTTATTGTTTTTAGGAATGTTAATTTGTTTATTTGTTAATGAATGCCCAACATGGCCAAATTTTCTCCAAATCGGTGTCATTCGTTATTTGCTTATAGTTGTAGCGCTCTCCCCCGAAGGAGCCGCTGATTGATTTGGAATCGGCAAATTAAGTTACCCTGACATGGCTCCAGGGGTGCAGTGGTAGAACAAACAGTGAGCGAAGGTCCAGACAGTAATTGAAGGGTTTTCAATGCTTTATTTCCAGGCCAACACGGCCAACATCAACATTAGTTTGGAAGGACAAGGTTGATGAAAGGATAGGAGGAGAAAACCTTGCGGTATCAGGCCTGGATAACAATGGAGCAGTCAGTACTACTCTGTATAGTACCAACTTCTGCAACTCAGAGTGGGTAAAGTGCCCCCCGACAGACCCCCATGATAGGCCTGGCAGCCGAAGTGTCACTCTGAACCGTCTGGAAGGAACGGGTCTGTCTCACAGACCCGGCTCTAGGGCCTCGGTCACAGGCCAATTTCAATAAAGGACTTAGGTGAATAAAGAGCAACTCCTCCCAGTAGACTTTTTCCTAAACAGGGCCCCCGGATGACAGCAAGCATACCTGTCAGTGATCCGAACACCCGATCCCAGACTGGGATTCTTTCAATAGATCCTGGAATCCAGCGAAACACTGAAGTCCACCTTTTCTTCCCGATGAGGTTTAAGGCAGTATTGAGCCTTGGCCAGGTGGGCCGCGCTGGCGGGGTCCATGGATGCGCGTTCCCTGAAGGTGGGTACCGCACCTGGAACAGGGACCCCGCGAAAGTTTTAGAACACATGACCCCTGTCACAGATATACTCTCCCCCAGCATGCCTTGCGAGGGAAAACTCCTCTAATTGGCTGCTGGGAAAGCTTGCTCTGCCAGAACCCCTCTAGCGCCAACTGCTGGCCAGGGATGGCACTGTATCCCTGGACCACAGACTGACCCAGTGGACAATTCTGGAATGACAGACGTCCGGAATTTGTACAAATCTTGAATGGGAGCAAAGTAACTCTCCCATTCCCCACTAACTCTAGGGTAGTGCCCATGCTAAAAGAAAAGGGGGCGCTACATAGTCATACGTTTGGGAGGTTTATGTGGGTATAACGTACTGAGCGGGAGTACCCTAGTCATGAATTTCTCTCCCTTTTGTTCCGAATCATATCATGGCGATTCCCAAAAAGATCCTAAAACATGTTCATTCATTTATTAGTCATCGATTTTTAAAACTGACTGGTTTATGGCCCACAAATGTTTACTAAATATACAATGTGGCCCTCATACTAAAAACCTTGGAGATCCCTGATATAGAATATTCAATCTTACATTCACTTGCAGTCAGGGCCGCTGATAAGCCAGTACAACTGGCCCTGTTGTAGTGGGCCCTGGGCCAGCAGGGGCCCGGATGGCAACCCCCTTTAAAAAAAAAAGGGGGGGCCAGCAGGGGCCCGGAGGCCCACAGGGCCCCATATGACAACTCCCATTTTTTTTATTTTTTTTTATAAAAAAAATATATATTTTTTTTTAATATATTTTTATTTTATTTTTTATTAAAGGGACATTTTTTTTTTTTAGAGGTCCGGAGGTCCCCAGGGGTCCGAGGGCCCCCAGGGCCCCGGATGGCAACCCCCCTTTTTTTTATTTATTTTTTATAAAAAATATATATTTTTTCTAATATATATATTTTTTATTAAAGGGCCAATTTTTTTTTCTTAGGGGTACAGGGGTCCCCAGGGGCCCGGAGATCCCCAGGGCCCGGGATGAAAACACCCCTTTTTTTATATAAAAATAAATACATTTTTATATATTTTTTTATTTCATATATATATATATATATATATATATATATATATATATATATATATATAATTATTATTATTATTATTATTATTATTATTATTATTATTATTATTAAAGGGCCCAGAGGTCCCCAGGGCCCCAGATGGCAACCCCCCTTTTTTTTATAAATTCTTTTTTTTTTATATTATTATTTTTTTCTTTTTATTCCTTTTTTGAGATATATATATATATATATATATATATATATATATATATATATATATATATATATATATATATTAAAGGGCTAATGAGGTCTCCAGGGCCCCATGTGGCAAACCCCCCCTTTTTTTTTATAAATGATTTTTTTTTTTTATTAACTACTTAAGGACCCGCTTATTGTAAATGTACGTCCTCTTTTTAAACATGGATATCTCAGTAACGGCAGCAGCTGCTGCCACAACTGAGATATCCATGTTTTCAGCGGGCGGCCGTGTAAACGATAACGGCAGTCTCCACGGCGGATTCGCCGCGAGATCGCCGTTATCGGTGGCGGGAGAGGGCCCCCCCCTCCCGCCGCTTTTCCGCGCCCTCCGCCGCTTACCGGAGCCGTCTGTAGCGGCGGAGGAGATCCGATGCTGCCGCCTGGAGTGAGGGCAAGATGGCCCCCACCCGTCCTCATAGCTCTGCTGGGCGGAAGTGACGTCAAAACGTCAGTCCCGCCCAGCCTCTTAAAGAGACAATTTTTTTTTTGTCATTTTTTTAAATGACAAATTTTCCTTTTTTTTTTTTTTTTTGCATTTAAGCCTAAATATGAGATGTGAGGTCTTTTTGACCCCAGATCTCATATTTAAGAGGACCTGTCATGCTTTTTTCTATTACAAGGAATGTTTACATTCCTTGTAATAGGAATAAAAGTGATCATTTTTTTTTTTTTTATATTTTAGTGTAAAAAATAATAAAATCAATAAAATTAAATAAGAAAACAAAAAATTTTTTTTTTAAAGCGCCCCGTCCTGACGAGCTCGCGCGCAGAAGCGAACGCATACGCGAGTAGCGCCCGCATATGAAAACGGTGTTCAAACCACACAAGTGAGGTATCGCCGCGATCGTTAGAGTGAGAGCAATAATTATAGCCCTAGAGCTACTCTGTAGCTCAAAAAATGCAACTTATAGAATTTTTTAAACGTCGCCTATCTAGATTTTTAAGGGTAAAAGTTTGACGCCATGCCACGAGCGGGCGCAATTTTAAAGCGTGACATGTTGGGTATCATTTTACTCGGCGTAACATTATCTTTCACAATATATAAAAAAATTGGGCCACATTTATTGTTGTCTTATTTTTTAATTCAAAAAAGTGAATTTTTTCCAAAAAAAGTGCGCTTGTAAGACTGCTGCGCAAATACGGTGTGACAAAAAGTATTGCGATGACCGCCATTTTATTCTCTAGGGTGTTAGAAAAAAAAAATATAATGTTTGGGGGTTTTAAGTAATTTTCTAGCAGAAAAAACTGTTTTAGTCTTGCATACACCAAATCTGAAAAACACCTAAGGTCTTTAAGTGGTTAAAGGGCCCAGAGGTCCCCAGGGCCCTGGATGGCAACCCCCCCCCCTTTTTTTTTTTATAAATGTTTATTTATTTATTTTATATATTTTTTTATAAATTTTTTTTAATTTTTAATTTTTATTAATAATTTGTAAAGGGCCTCCCTCCGGTTCTCAATTCGCGGCAGCCCCCACCCCGCTCCCCGGTTCTCTGCTCCAGGGGGCCCATGACTGAAGCTGTGTAAGGGGCCCCATAATTCCTGATGGCGGCCCTGCTTGCAGTACTGCATTTCTGATCTAGTTCTAGGTGTGGTTAGTACATCGGTATAAAATCTTTCTCAATACACATAACTCCTCCAACTCCTAATTTCTGAGAAATATGCTTAAACACCCACTCAGTCCCTAGAATATGATATAGAGCAGAAACTATGGCCCGTGGGCCAAATCTAGCCTGTCATAGGACTGCATCTGGCCTGCAGCTAGGGCCTGGTCTTACTTTCACTTGCGTTTCTGCATTGTGATCTAGTGTGGTTAGTACACCTATAAAAACATTTCTTTATGACACACATAACTCCAACGCCCGCCTAGACAGAAAAGAGATAACGTTCGCAGCAGAGAAGTAGTAACTATGGCAGTGCTATCAGCTTCACGAGACTTCAGGAACATGGAGCTTCAGAACTCTTTCAGCTCAAAAAAAAGTCCAGTCCACTTTGTAGAGGGGAGACATTTATCTATCACAAAGGTTTATAAAACATTGACCAAAAAAAGCACGGAACTTAATGATAGCGGGAAGAAAATGTTAGAAACCCTGAAAAATATGAGACCTCATAGTTTCGAGCACATTCAACAAGAGTTTCCAGTCCGCCGTCTACAGCACGTCACTGGCAAGTCCTCTATGGATGGAATTTATGATGAGGAGCGTTTCAAGACTACAATGCGGGACATTCGTCCTAAATTTAGAGACCTCTTATTCTGGAGTGCAGAAATCGCACCAGAAGACATTAGGGAGGCACGCAAAGAGTCATGTAAGGAAGCCAAGGAAGTTCTCCCATCTTGGATGGCTAAAAAATACGGGAAAAAAATCAAATCTCAATTTGCCAACTCTCCAGCTTTTGATGAATCTGCTTCACGGTATGGCAACTTCAAGTTCTCCTTCCCGTTATCTGATCTTCTGTCTCTGTACCGGACTCAGCACTGTGGGGCCGCAGCTGAGAATTCTGGGTACTGACCTGTACAAGCAGGAGATTACGCATTATATATTAGTGCACAGCCCTGACCAGAGCCACCAGTTCAGGAACCTCTCAAATGTTCCCACTGTCCAGCATGGTTTTATCTACCTGAAGGATGAAAAGGTGTATTGGAGACCAGAATCCACCTCGATTTCTCTCAAAGTGAAGATTGCTGAGGATCCTGGTCCCAAGACATGCCACCTACCCTGTAAATTTTATAAAGAGAACAGCTATTGCGTTCATTTCAGAGATGAAGAGTATAAGGTGCTAAGTGTGTGGAACCATCTGGTGTTTGCATTCCATCTTCCTAATCACGGTGGCTTGGAGATCAAGAAAGAGCAACTTCTAAACAGCCTGACGGCCTGCGCTATAGCGGAATCACCTTTGATCGAGGAGTATAAACGGCTGGAGGAAAAAGAGGCTAAGGATATTATCCGAAAAATGAAGAGTGATTTTAGGAGACAAAAAAGAAAGAGAAGTTCTCAAGCCCTAAACGGTAATAACCTGCAAACCAAGTATTCTTAGGCCTCGTACACACGATAGGTTAACCAGAGGACAGCGGTCTGATGGACTGTTTTCATCGGTCCAAACCGATCGTGTGTGGGCCCCAGGCCCCATACTCACGAGCAAACATGTCTGCTGAAACTGGCCCGCAGGCCAGTTTCAGCAGACATGTTTGGTCGTGTGTGGGCGCGAGCGGGCCGAATTCCAGCAAACATTTGCCCGCCGGGCCTTTTCCCAGCAGACAAATATTCCTGGACTTGTTTTAAAACAGCCCGCTGGAATTCTGCCCGCTCGGACATGTACGGTCGTCAGTACAGACCTACCGTACATGTCCAGGCGCCCGCCGTCCCTCGCATGCGTCGAATGACTTCGACGCATGCGTGGAAGCATTTTAAAGGCGGGCCGCCCACGTCGCCGCGTCATTGTCGCGGCGACACCGCGTCATCGACGCGGCGACACCGCGGACACGCCCCGCGTATTGTTTACGCGCGGACTTCTGTACGATGGTGTGTACAACCATCGTACAGAAGCCCTCTGGCAGACATGTATGGTGAAAACGGTCCGACGGACCGCTTTCACCATACATGTTTGGTCGTGAGTACCCGGCCCCATAGGTTATTTAACCTTAGGTTAAAAAAAAGCCAACTTGCTTTAAAATTAACCTATAGATTCCTAACCAATGGGGAAAAAAACAATCGTTAGTAGGCACGACCATCGGTTAAAAATCACATTGAGAATGCTGGGCAGGAGTTTTTCAGGCGGTATTTAGGCGCTATTTTAGGAGACTTACGCTGCTCGTATCTTAGCCTAATTTAAGCGTATCTGGTTTCCAGTATACGTTTAATTTACGACGGCACAGATTCGGACTTATGACGGCGTATCTACTGATACGCCGACGTAAGTCTCTGAGAATCTGGCCCATAGATTTCTATGAGTTTTTTTTTTTCAAGCCACTTAAATGGAGCCTGAGGCTTTAATTGGCTCGAAAAGGGTTAGGCTCAGGGCACACCGAACCCACCCACTTGTGACACTAGCGAATCAATATTCGCTATTGTCTTTGGCTCCTCTTCCCGGCCATTTAGGACAGGAGGCGGATGGGGTTGACCGGGAAAAGTGCGGACCTGGTAGGGGTTTGTTTGCCGCACCCCCCCCCCCAAAAAAAAACTTTAGCACCAGCCGCTAGAGTTCAGCTTTTAACATTCCACACACACAAGTGATATTTGGTTTATGGAGCATTTTTAGCTGTAAATTAACATAACAGATTGAGATAAAGTCAGGAATCATCAGTGATATAACTCCACCTCTCTCATTGGCAGGTCCGGCGAAGACCAGGCGTACTCAGGACCAACCTCCTCCAAGGGCCTACTTCCGGTGACGCAACCTCCAGACTTGGTTTGTCTCGGTTTGTTGATCATATTTTGTCTCGTCTAAATCTTACTGTTAAGCAGGGACAGCAACTAACGCCTAGGGTGACCACATGTCCCGGATTGCCCGGGACAGTCCCGCATTCTGCAGGTCTGTCCCGGGCACCTTCACTCTGGTGCAATACAGTGTCCCGGAATGAAACTGACACAAGTCCCAGCATGAACCCCTCAGAGCTGAAGATGTGACCCCGCCCCCCAAATAGTGAAGAACTACAGGTCCCAGTATAGATCTGTGTGATCACAGTCTAGATCTCACAGGTTCATGCGAGGAGTTTCAAATTTGGGGGGGGGGGGTCACACCCTTAGATCTCAGGGGTTCATGCTGGGACAGGTAGTCCTTCAAATTGGGGGGGGGGTCAGATCTTTAGATATTATGTGACCCCCAAAAGTGAAGGACTACAGGTCCCACCATGAACCCCTCAGAGCTGAAAATGTGACCACCCCCCTCCAAGAACTACAGGTCCCAAGATGAACTAGTGAAGTCTATGGGGTCACAAAAAAAGGTATAAAAAGATTATTTTTTTTAGGAGGGGGGGGATGTCCCTGAATGGCAGTTTAGAAATGTGGTCACCCTACTAACGCCACGTACGCACGGTCGAAATTTCCGACAGAAAAAGTCAGATGGGAGCTTTTGGTCGGATATTCCGACCGTGTGTAGGCTCCATCTGACTTTTTCTGTCAGAAATTCCGACCAACCCCCCCCCCCCAAGGATGGAGCTTCGGCTGCTTTCACATTGGGGATAGAGCCGCGGTGACGGTATAGCCGCGCTATTTGTAGCGCCGCTATACCGTCGTATTTACCGCAATATTCGGGCGCTAGCGGTGAGGTTTTAACCCCCGCTAGTGGCTGAAAAAGGGTTATTACCGCGGTATTACCGCGGTTTCCCATTGATTTCAATGGAAAGGCGCGGTATAGGAGCGGTGAATATTTTGCAAAGAGAAAAAGCCTATTTTAATGTGCATATGTCGCGTGGTGATACCGCGAATGCACCTGTATAAAATGTGCCACCGCCCCGATATATCGAGAATTTAGGTGAGGAACTATTGATTGGGCTTTGAGGGCACACAGTACAATTTGGTATAGAAAACTAGAGATTTATTGAGTATGAAATATCATATAAAATCAAACAGACATAAAATCGAATTTAGGTCAGTGACTAATACTACAAGGGTAGTGACAACAATATACAATCTTATTATATACAAGCTTTATCTGACAAGCACAGTTACAAGTAAAATGTTGAGTTGTGTATCCCATGTGGTATTTCCGGAGGTTTACTGGAGGCCTTGCTCTACATGTTACGCGCGTTAGCGCTTCCTCAGGAGCATAAGATATTGCATCTATTAAAACATATATACAGGAAAACAATTAAGTTCACAAGTATACATACATAGGAAAACCTTGACCTATACCACCGTTTCGATACATCTTGTATCAAATTTACCGCCCTGGCCGTCATTCCCCAAAATCCAAGAGGAGGTGAATGGGACAGATTTGTTCTCCAAAGGGAGACAATTTGGGTCGAGAGGCTTAATGCCACCCAACCCCCCGGATTAAACGAAACACAATCATATAAACCCTTCCTATAGTTTTGCTTGGGCAACCCCCCCCCCCCCTTTTTTCTTCCTTTTCCTTCCCCAATCATAAAATGCCCCCTTTCCTTTCCTTTTATTATTCCTTCCCCCCCCCCCATTTTTTCTTTCTCTCTTCCCTCTTCTCCCATTTTGCCTTTCTCCCCTCTTTCTTTTTTCGGCGTGCCCTGCTACTATCTGGCCATCGATATCTCAGTCCGGGTCTATGCTATTACTTATTAATATCAATATATCACTATAGATACTCATTACTCCAGGCGACAAAGGAGTATCTTCTTAACCTTGTTATTAATACACTCACTAAAAAAACAATTTTTCTTTCCTAATAATTTTTGGTCATTACTGATATGACCATCGTACCTAGTTAGTACGTGTTAATCACCTATTTTATGTGTTTCAGATACACAATAGACCTTATATAAGGCATAATGGGCCTTTTTGGTATGCACTTTTTTGAACCCTATTTCATTAATTTGATCTAATTAATTAATTTTTCACTTCTTTTTTCTCTCTGGCACGGACTCAGACTCATGGCCTGGCCGGATATCTCCCGGCTTCTAAACATATTTTATATGAACAATCTGTCCCAATCCCACTCTTCTAACCACCCCTGTGGAACCTAATTTGGGAGCTTTCTGCCCTCTGTCCATGGATGATTGAGTCTGGTTCAGAGTAATGAATTCACAAAATAATGAACTGCGATTGGCTCCTATTTGGATAATAAACAATTTATGCATGTTCATACATACATACTTAATGCAGGATATAATATGGTAAACAGCTAATGAATATTCAATTTTGGCGAAAGAACAAACTGTATATTATATATAAATTTATTTAATTTTTTTCCGTTTTTGAAGTATGAGAAACGTTTTAATTCCTCCTTTATCTTTATCTTTTTGATTTAGATGAAGATTTTAACTCTTTACTCAGCGCACCATCCTTGGTAACCAGGGGTGATGTGCTTTGTTCATCTGTGGTAGAGTATTTGTTATGTCGGTGCGGTGCAGCATTGGGCTGCGATATGGTTCCTTATAACCTTGTTTCCATCTTAGTTATAACCACTTCACCTAACCTGCTGTCACTGTTTCTTTTTCTTTTTTCCCCTCCTTCTAACAACCTCTATATGGACCTACTGAGCCGATGTGAACGGTTGTTTACCCCTTGTCCTCCATACTCCTCCTCCCCCTTCCCTGATAACCCTTTCCCACTGGCCGGTCTTGGCGATATACCCGCCCTATTGGGCGGTCTCCATGCCGACCTGACAGCGCGTTATGTGTGACGCCGTTTAACAATGTTATTGCAGCCCACGTGGGGGATTATCATGTGATGCAGCGTTGTCTGCACTATGTACGGCACCAAATTGTCCTCCTGCCTCGTTTTCATAGCTCCCTCATTGGGCGCTGTACCTGCTGTGCCCGCCCTCCTTATCCAACCATCTCTTACTACATCACGTTCGACGTCGGGTCACGTGATGGACGCTCGGAGATGACGTCATCACTGACGCGACGGACCTCGCTGTTCCAGCTGACACAGCTCCTTACAATCAGGTAGGGTGCTATAAATCTGGTAATTTGCAACATATAGGTGTATCGGCGTCATCACTTCACTGGGGACACGCGCGGATTTAGGTGCGGATCAGGCTACAGGTACACACACCTTTACTTTACCATATAGGTCTAAACATAGGGCCTTAATGCCAATAATGACTCTCAGTCATTTACATTGGAGACTCACCCTTTCATATACTCGTTTTATCTTTAGGATTCTGTTCTGGCAGTATCATACAATATCCTCTGGCACTCATAGCTAAGATCGAAAGACTGCGTTATTAGATGTTTTCATCTACCCTATCTAGCCCAGCACATTGAGCATTGAAATACCGCACGTGCAGATCCCCGGATCTGAATTTAAGTGCTTACCAGCACCTGACTGCTTGATCACCCTTTCTTACAATCCTTTATGTGTTTTTTGGTGAGTAGGTATCCAGATACAGTAGGTTTAATCATTCTTTCCAAAAAACCCCCCCCAAAAAATAATCCCCCCTTTCCCTTCCCCTCTCATTCTGTCCTATAAAAGTACCATATTAATACCTATCTAACTCAAAAAAATTTAACTCCATATTGTCTACAGATATTATCCCCACGTTAGGCTGGATTGACAGACTTTGTCCACTCAGCCACTGTGGGGTTAGGACACTACTGTCGCTTGTCTACCCCCAATGCGACTTATTTTGTAAGTTATTCATGTCTTTTATTTACCCACATTAACTATTTCCCTTCCCCTCTCTTCTCTACCTCCTCACCCTGTCCCTTCCCTTCCCCTTCCCTCCTCTTCCCCCATTTTCCTCCCCCTTTATTCTTTTATCCCTCATTCCTGCACTTTCTTTTTGTTTCCCCCCCCCCCTTTCCCCCCCCCCTTTACCTCTTTCTCAGCCCCTTATAAATTCCTTTTCTTCCCTCCCCCTTTTTTTCCCCCCCTTTCCCTTTTCCTCTTTTCTCCTTCTCTTTTCCCCTTCCCCCTTTTTTCTTTTCTTTTCTCTTCCCTTTTCATTTTACCCCCTTCCCTCTTGGCGTCAAATTTCTGTGATGCTTTCTCTTTTTATCTATCTCAATGGGTTTTGGTGACACGCTGCCCCTTTGCTCTACCGCACCTACGTTGACAAATGCAAATATTTTACATTTTTTGTGTCTATATTTTGTTTTTCTTTATATAATTTGTTATGTTTATGTTATTTTCTATGTGTTGTTTATAACACAAAAATCTTTTTCCTATGTATGTATACTTGTGAACTTAATTGTTTTCCTGTATATATGTTTTAATAGATGCAATATCTTATGCTCCTGAGGAAGCGCTAACGCGCGTAACATGTAGAGCAAGGCCTCCAGTAAACCTCCGGAAATACCACATGGGATACACAACTCAACATTTTACTTGTAACTGTGCTTGTCAGATAAAGCTTGTATATAATAAGATTGTATATTGTTGTCACTACCCTTGTAGTATTAGTCACTGACCTAAATTCGATTTTATGTCTGTTTGATTTTATATGATATTTCATACTCAATAAATCTCTAGTTTTCTATACCAAATTGTACTGTGTGCCCTCAAAGCCCAATCAATAGTTCCTCACCTAAATTCTCGATAGGAGCGGTGAACACACCGCTCCTATACCGCGGTAAAGATGCGGCTAGCAGGACTTTTGGAGCGCTCCTGCTAGCGCACCGCTTCAGTGTGAAAGCCTTCGGGCTTTCACATTGAACACTACAGGGCAGGTTTTTTTCATGCGGTATAGCAGCGCTATTTTTAGTGCTGTACCGCATGAAAAACGCCTCAATGTGAAAGGGGCCTTATAGTTGTGCCACTGATTTTGACAGAGAGATCAGGGGAGGAGGCACGCGGGGGAAGAAAAATGATATGTTTGGTTTAAAGTGAATGTAAACCCAAATTTTTTTTTATTTTTTTTTTGCTGTCACAATGTAGAGTATAAGATTTCCTACCATCTGTGCCCAGTCTTGCCACAAAGAGTTAATCCAGCTCTGAGCAATCCTCTTTTATTTTTTCAGTGAGATACACGGACAAACAGGAGAAAACTCGGGCCAGATTCTCAAAAGAGATACGACGGCGTATCTCCAGATACGCCGTCGTATCTCTGAGTCGCGCCGTCGTATCTATGAGCCTGATTTTTAGAATCAGTTACGCATAGATTTCCCTTAGATCCGACAGGCGTAAGTCTCTTACGCCGTCGGATCGTAACTGCTTTTTTACGCTGACCGCTAGGGGCGTGTACGCTGATTTAAGCAGTAAAAAAATGTAAATCAGCTAGATACGCGAATTCACGAACGTACGCCCGGCTGACGCAGTACATTTACGCCATTTACGTTAGGCTTTTCCCGGCTTATAGTTACCCCTGCTATATGGTGGCGTAAGTGCGGCGTACCAATGTTAAGTATGGCCGTCGTTCCCCCGACGAAATTTGGAAATTTTACGTCGTTTGCGTAACTCGTCCGTGAATGGGGCTGGACGTAATTTACGTTCACGTCAAAACCAATACGTCCTTGCGGCGTATTAGGAGCAATGCATACTGGGAGATTCCCACGGACGGCGCATTCGCCGTTCGTGAAAAACGTCAATCACGTCGGGTCACAGAACATTAACATAAAAAACGCCCCCCTGTCCCACATTTGAATTAGGCGGGCTTACGCCGGCCGATTTATGATACGCCGCCGCAACTTACGGAGCAAGTGCTTTGAGAATACATCACTTGCCCGTCTAAGTTGTGGAGGCGTAACGTAAATAGGTTACGTTACGCCCGCACAAAGATGCGCGCACCTACGAGAATCTCGCCCCCTTATGTCCGTTTACATCCACTTTAAAGGGGCTGTAAAGGTACAATTTTTTTTTTCCTAAATAGCTTCCAAAATTCTATAGGTTGCATCTTTTGAGCTACAGAGTAGGCCTTAGGCTAGAATTATTGCTCTCGCTCTAACGACAGCGGCGATACCTCACTTGTGTGGTTTGAACACCGTTTTCATATGCGGGCGCTACTCACGTATATGCGTTGGCTTCTGCGCGCAAGCTCGTCGGGACAGGGCGAATTAAAATTTTTTTCCGTTTTTTTTATTTATTTTATAAATTTTTACACTGAAAAAAATTAAAATAAAAATGGGTCACTTTTATTCCTATTACAAGGAATGTAAACATCCCTTGTAATAGAAAAAAAGCATGACAGGTCCTCTTAAATATGAGATCTGGGGGGTCAAAAAGACGTCACATCTCATATTTACACTATAATGCAAAAAAATAAATTGTCATTTGAAATAATGACAACAAGAAAATATTGCTTTAAGAAGCATGGGCGGAAGTGACGTTTTGATGTCACTTCCGCCCTGCTATGGGGATGGGTGGGGGCCATCTTCCCCTCACTCGTATCCCTGTCGAGCAGAAGAGAGGACCCGATCGCCTCTGCCGCTGCCAACGGCTCCGGTAAGCGACGGAGGTCCACCGCGAATCCACCGCGGAGACCACTGTTATCGTTTACAGGACCGCTCACTAAAAAGATGGATATCTCGGTTGTGGCAGCGGCTGCTGCCGTTACCGAGATATCCTTCTTTAAAAACAGGACGTATATATACATAAACGGGTCCTTAAGTGGTAAATATCTTCCTTTACCTTAGTGCAGTCCTCCTTCACTTACCTCATCCTTCCATTTTGCTTTCAAATGTCCTTATTTCTTCTGAGAAATCCTCAATTCACGTTCTTCTGTCTGTAACTCCACACAGTAATGCAAGGCTTTTTCCCTGGTGTGGAGTGTCGTGCTCGCCCCCTCCCTTGGACTACTGGAGAGTCAGGACGTCCACTAACACACAGCTCCTTTCTCTATCTGCAATGTAGAGAGCGTCCTGACTCTCCTGCTCGCCCCCTCCCCCCTCAAGGGAGGGGGGCGAGCACAACACTCCACACCAGGGAGAAAGCCTTGCATTACTGTGTGGAGTTACAGACAGAAGAACAGGAAGTGAGGATTTCTCAGAAGAAATAAGGACATTTGAAAGCAAAAATGGAAGGATGAGGTAAGTGAAGGAGGACTGCACTAAGGTAAAGGAAGATATTTAGGGGAAAAACAGTCTTCCCTCTTCCTGGGCTTCCCCAGTGACGTATCAGAGGGTACGTCAGAGGGGGCGGGGTCACGTGACGGGTGGCCCTGCCTCTCCTATATAAGTAATGTCACAGCTCCAGCGCGTCATTCGCTGCGCTGTGTCCAGCGGTGAGAGGAGGTTGGCGATGCTGCGCTCCGGATGGATGGATCTTCTCATCGCTGGAGATCACCCGTCGCTGGATCGGGACAACGTTGGAGCAGGAAGCCGGGAACGAGTGGATTATCATCGCTGGAGTTTTTTTCTTTTTTTTATTAATAAAGGACTTTATTCTACGATGTGTGTGGTTTTTTTTTACAAGAATTTACACTTCCTTCGTGAAATGGTAGAGGTACAGTGTACCCCATTACCATTTCACACAGGGGGGGGGGGGTCAGGATCTGGGGGTCCCCTTTGTTAAAGGGGTCTTCCAGATTCTGATAAGCACCCCGCCCGCATACCCCCACAACCACCGGGCAAGGGTTGTGGGGATGAGACCCTTGTCCCCATCAACATGGGGACATCCTCCCTATGTTGAGGGCATGTGGCCTGGTATGGTTCAGAAGAGGGGGGCCGCACTCTGTCCCCCCTCTTTTCTGCGGGCGGCCAGGTCAACGTGCTCGGATAAGGGGTCTGGTGTGGATTTTAGGGGGAACCGCACGTCATTTTTTTTTTAATTGACGGCGGGGTTCCCCTTAATATCCATACCAGACCTAAAGGGTCTGGTTATTGAATTTGCGGGGACCTCCGCGCATTTTTTTTTCCCGAACCCCGATCCCGGACCCGAACTTTTTCCAATTATTTGGGTTCAGGTCCGGGTTCAGAAAAAACCCAAAGTCCGTACCGAACCCGAACTTTACAGTTTGGGTTCGCTCAACCCTAATCCTAATTTCTAACCACCAAAACCAAATACTAACCTTAACCCCTAACCTAACCTAATCCCTAGCTACTACCTAATTCCTAAACCCTGACTTAAATTTTTAAAGGTCCAGTCTCATTGCCAATACTACTGGTGCCACTAAATGTAGCATTACTAATTATTGGCACAAAATCCAAGTTCTCCACCAGAACAATATTGGGACTGACACTTGTAGGTAGATTCACGTACATTGGCCTAAAATTAGGACGGCCTAGCCTAGTCTTTTTAGGCTAAATTATTTAGGCTATTAGTGATTCTCAAACCACTTACCTTCAAATTTTCGGCGGCGTAGCCTAAAACGAGTGGGCGTAAGCGCCTAATTCAAATGACTGGGAGGGGGGCGTGTAGTATGGAAATGAGGCTTGACCTCACGTTTTTTGTCGTTTTTTTACACTGCGCATGCGCCGGGCGACTACATTTCCCAGTGCGCATTGCGGCTAAGTAGGCCGTATGGGCCTATTGATTTCAACGCGTACGTAAACGACGTAAATCCCGATTCGCGTACGACTTGCGCAAACGACGTAAAAATTCGAACCTCGCGGCGGGAACGGCGGCCATACTTAACATTGTTATTCCACCTCATAGGTGGAATAACTTTAGGCGGCCTATCGCGTATGGAAACAACGTTAATCGACTGCGGCGGGCTCGCGTTCGTTCCGGAATCGTCGTAAATGCTCATTTACATAATCTAAGCCGGCCGCAATGTAAGCGCCACCTAGCGGTAAGCCAAAACATTGCAATCTAAAATAGGATGGCGCAAGCCGTCCTATCTTAGATATGTTTAAGTGTATCTCTGTTAGAGAATACACTTAAACATAGGTCGGCTTAGATTCAGAGTTAGGTCGGCTTATCTGTAGATAAGCCGGCCTAACTCTTTGTGAATCTACCTAACGGTGCCCAGAGCAAATTGGGATAGTTTATGGAATACCAAAAATGGCTTCCAAAACACCATCACTACAAGAGAAATAACTTTCACTATATCATGTCTCAGCAATTGTTTTATTGTCACCTTTTTCCATTTCCCATTCATGATCTTCACCTTCTTCTGGTCTTATCGCTTTGTTTTTCTTCTTCAGAGGTAGCAGAACCTGGAGCCGATGGGTGACGGGGGACTGATTTTAAAACATCATGGACCAGCTGGGCTTTATTTGCTTGCATGTGGAGTGTTGGATTCCAACCACACCTGTGATTGATGAAGCCCCTCCAAATCTCATGGACAATCTTCATGTTGTAATACTAAAAGCTATCTCTTTAATAATTGCAATCTATATTTGTAAAGAGTTAATAATAAATGTTCACTTAGATTAATGGAAGTGGCTGTGTCTTGTTTTGTGGCATTTGTATAATAGTTTTAGAAAGACGTCCAAATGCAGAAAACTTAATAAAATGGCAGCAGGCAGAGAGCAGAACCCCCCCCCCCATCAAATCCATATCAGACCCTTATCTAAGCATAAAGCCCGGTAGGCCAGGAAAGAGAGGGGATGAGCATTGAGGGCCACATGCCTTCAACATGGGGGGGAGGGGTGCTCCCCCACCACAGCACATTGCGCCCATGTTGATAAGGACAAGGGTTTCTTTGCCACAACCATGGTCCAGTGCAGGCTTTCTCAACCTTTTAACCCTAGAGGAACCCCAAAAATTATTTTAATTTCTCGAGGAACCCTTAACCAAAACCAAATTGTCAGGGCTCAATAGGAACAATGCTCAATAGGAAGAATGTCCCCATTAAAGTGGTGTTCAGAATGCACCTTAAAGACAGTTAAAAATATATTTGGTGCTGGCTTTGCTAAGTGGTGGTGAACCCTGAACTCTGTAGGCATCACCAAATAGGTGGTTCATCAGACACAGCTCAAGGAACCCCTAGGAACCTCTGGAGGAACCCTGGTTGAGAATGGCTGGTCCAGTGGTTGTGGGGCTGAGGGGGGGTAGCTTATCAGAATCTTGAAGACCCCTTCAAGCTGGGGAGAAGCAGCTGTCATTTGGGAAATTTCTCTGGACGAGGCCAGTCATGATCAGTGGGCGGCAGGAATCTTTTTTTAGTGCAGGTCAAGTTTACATATTAACTGAGATGCCTCCAGATGAATGTTGCAGCAAAATTCATTTCCAGGGGCCCCTAAGAATGATCATGATGTGGCATGTGTCTTGATGTCAGAGACCTGAAGACAAGATCAACAACGATGGGGAGATCCTACAGCCATTGTCTAACCAGCCTGGAACATACTGTAGCTTCTCCCCGGCAGAAGCCATCTATTCAAAAATCTACTCTGGATCTTGGTGCCTACTACCTTCTAATCTGCCATGCAATCGGAATGTCGGATGCCTAACCTCGCTCTAGCCTATGCTGACACCTGAGCTTTCGCTTCTCTGCACCACCTCTCCCTACCCCCTTCCCTCCCCTCCTCTCTCTCCCTCTCTTCCTTCCTAGCTCTCCCCCCTCTCTCTCTTTACCCGCTCTCGCTCTCTCTCTCTCTTCCCTCCTCTATCTCTTGTTTCCCTCCTTTCTTTCTCTCTTTTCCCTCCTCTCTCTCTTTCTTCCCTACTCTCTCTCTCTCTCTTCCCTCCTCTCCCCCTCTTTCTTCCCTCCCCCCTCTCTCTTTTCCCTTCTCCCTCTCTTACCCTCCGGTACTGTTTTCCCTCCTCTCTTTCTTCCCTGCTCTCTGTCCCCCTCTCTCTCTCCCCCCTCTCTCTTCCTTTCTCTCTCTTCCCTCTGTCTCTCTTTCCCCTCTCTCTCTTCCCTCTGTCTCTCTTTCCCCTCTCTCTCTTCCCTTTTTTCTCTCCCTTTCCTCCTCTGTCTCTCTTCATCTTTCTCTCACCCCCTCTATCTTTCTCTCCCCGTCCTATCTTTCTCTTCCCTCCTCTCTTTCTCCTCCCTCATCTCCCTCTCTTCCCTCTGTCTCTCTTTCCCCTCTCTCTCTTCCCTTTTTTCTCTCTCTTTCCTCCTCTGTCTCTCTTCATCTTTCTCTCACCCCCTCTATCTTTCTCTCCCCGTCCAATCTTTCTCTTCCCTCCTCTCTTTCTCCTCCCTCATCTCCCTCTCTCTTCTCGGTTTCTCTCTTCCCTCCTCTCCCTCACTTCCCCCCTCTCTTCCCACTTTCTCTCACCTCTCTCGCTCTTCCTTCCTCTGTCTCTCATCCCCCCTCCCCACTCTCTCTTCCCTCCACTCTTTCTCCTCCCTTATCTGCCCCTTTTCCTCCTTTCTCTCTTCCCTCCTCTGTCTCTCTCTGTTACCTACTCTCCCTTCCCTCCTCTCTCTCTCTCTTCCCTCCTCTCCCCCTTCCCTCCTCTCCCTCTCTCTCTTCCCTCGTCCCTCCTCTCTCTCCCCCTCTCTCTTCCCTCGTCCCTCCTCTCTCCCCCCCCCTATCTCTTCCCTCGTCCCTCCTCTCTCTCCCCTCGTCCCTCCTCTCTCTCCCCTCCTCTGTCTCTGTTCCCTCCCTCTCTGACCCCCCCGTCTCTGCACAGACATTGGGGCATTTCAGCATTGCTGCCGCAGCTGGGTGCCTCTGCATTGGGGTACATTGATTTTCTATATTGCTGTGTAATCATGTAGACCAGGGGTCTTCAAACTACGGCCCTCTTGTTGTTTAGGAACTACAATTCCCATCATGCCTAGTCATGTTTGTGAATGTCAGAGTTTTAGAATGCCTCATGGGATGTGTAGTTCCGCAACAGCTGGAGGGCCGTAGTTTGAGGATCCCTGATGTAGACAGAGTGAGTGAGAAGCTTATATAGCGCAACACATGCAAACTGAATCGCCTCTGGGCGCTTGGTATCCATTCCCTGGGCCCTCAGAAGAGATAAATCTTGATCTCTCTCCTGAAGGACAAGTGGTTTACCTCCAGCCGGATGCTGGTTGGTAGAGCGTTCCATAATCTGGGTCCTTGAACTGCAAATCTTCTTTCTCCTTTGGACTTGTATCTGGCTTTGGGTATCGGGAGTAGATTCTGGTTGGTGGATCGCAGAACGCGATTGGGGTTGTGAGCTTTTAGTTTTTCGCACAGATATTGGGGGGCATTTCCTTGAATACACTTATGTATTAGACAGAGAGCCTTGAAAGTGATTCTGTATTTTACTGGCAACCAATGAAGGGATCTCAGTGAAGGTGAGATTGATTCCCATGTTTTTTTCCCAGTCACAAGTCGCGCGGCCGTATTTTGAACAACTTGCAGACGAGTGATTTGGTACTTTGGGAGTCCGAGATAGAGGGCATTTGCATAGTCAAGTCTGGAAGTGATAATTGTTCCCACCATGACTGCCAAGTCTTCTTTTGGAATAGAGGGAGTGAGTAGTAGGCGCAGCAGATGATGCGATCCGCTGACTACTGACCCTATTTGTGCATCCATTGTCATGTAAGTGTCGAAAATGACTCCGAGACTTTTGACTTTGGTGCTAGGGGTGATGGTTTTACCCAGAATGGGTGGGGGAGTCCATGTTGTTGCGGGTTGATTCTTTTGCTTGGCATGAAACAGGAGAAGTTCTGTTTTTGAACCGTTGAGTTTAAGGTAACTCTTTGTCATCCAGTTATCTATTAGAGTGAGGCATTTCTCTAGTCCGAGATAATGATCCTTATTGTTGCAGATGCGAAAATACAGTTGTGTGTCGTCTGCATAAGAGTGGTAAAGTAACTTCTGGTTACTGATGATTTCAAAAAGAGGGCGGAGATAGATATTGAACAGAACCAGCGACAGAGGGGATCCCTGGGGGACTCTGCATGACACCGTGCGTTTTTCAGAAGTGAAAGGCCCCAGTTTCACTATTTGTGATCGGTTTTCCAAGAAGGAGGAGAACCAGGATAAATCACATTCCGCGACTCCGACTACTTCAGCTAGCCGAGTCAGCAATAATTTGTGGTCTACAGTATCAAAATCTGCGCTTAGGTCTAACAGTACCAGAAGACAAGATTCTCCTTCGTCTGCGGCCTCGAGAGCGTCATCCCATATTTTGAGAAGTGCTGTTTCTGTCCCGTGACCCGGACGGAAACCCGATGGAAACGGATCGAGTAATTTATGGGTGTCTAAATGATGTTGCAGCTGTTGTACAACTTCTTTCTCCATTACCTTGGAGAAAACATTTAGGCCTGTTATGGGACGGCGGTGGTTTGGGTCTTTGGAGTCGAGGGTGTTTTTTTTTAGAATTGGTTTGATTATACCTTGTTTCAGCAAGGTGGGCACCATGCCCTCCTTGAATGACTGGTTTATGAGCTGCGTGATAGCAGGTGCTAAAATATCGGCACTTTCTTTCAGCAGTTTAGTGGGGATGATATCATTGGGCGCTGTGCTGTTTCGCACCGATGATATTTTTAGTGGCATCGATGGAAATGGGTTTTAGAGTGAAACTAGTTGACTGCGGCGGATTTATGTGGGTATTAGGTTTGTGATTTAGGTGGGGGTCGTTGAAGGTTCTATTTTGCTGAATACTTTCACGGATTTTTTCAATTTTGTTATTGAAATAATCCCATAATTCATTGCAAAATTCTTGTGAATCAGAATTAGGGGTCTCTATACAAGCAGGATTCATAGTCTGAGTGACCAGCTTGAAGAGTTCGCGGTGGCGGTTTAGGGCATTTGCGATGATATTGGAGAAATTATTTTTTTTGGGCTTTAACCGGTTGCCGACCGCCGCATGTACATATACGTCCACAGAATGCCACGTACAGACATATGGGCGTACATGTACGTCCCCGCCTTCCCGCGGGTCGGGGGTCCGATCGGGACCCCCCCCCGGTACATGCGGCGGTCGGAAACCCGCGGAGATTGATCTGGGACGAGGGCGCAGCTATTCGTTTCTAGCCGCCCCCTCGCGATCGCTCCCCAGAGCTGAAGAACGGGGAGAGCCGTATGTAAACACGGCTTCCCCGTGCTTCACTGTGGCAGCTGCATCGATCGAGTGATCCCTTTTATAGGGAGACACAATAGATGACGTCAGACCTACAGCCACACCCTTCTACAGTTGTAAACACACACTAGGTGAACCCTAACTCCTACAGCGCCCCCTGTGGTTAACTCCAAAACTGCAACTGTCATTTTCACAATAAACAATGCAATTTAAATGCATTTTTTGCTGTGAAGATGACAATGGTCCCAAAAATGTGTCAAAATTGTCCGAAGTGTCCGCCATAATGTCGCAGTCACGAAAAAAATCGCTGATCGCCGCCATTAGTAGTAAAAAAAATAAAAAAAATAAAAATGCAATAAAAATATCCCCTATTTTGTAAACGCTATAAATTTTGTGCAAACCAATTGATAAACGCTTATTGCGATTTTTTTTACCAAAAATATGTAGAATACGTATCGGCCTAAACTGAGGGAAAAAAAAATGTATATATGTTTTTGGGGATATTTATTACAACAAAAAGTAAAAAATATAGAATTTTTTTCAAAATCGTCGCTCTATTTTTGTTTATAGGGCAAAAAATAAAAACCGCAGAGGTGATCAAATACCACCAAAAGAAATCTCTATTTGTGGGGAAAATAAGGACGTCAATTTTGTTTGGGAGCCACGTCGCACGACCGCGCAATTGTCAGTTAAAACGACGCAGTGCCGAATCGCAAAACCTGGCTTGGGCATTTAGCTGCCTAAAGGTCCGGGGCTTAACCGGTTAAAGATTTCTTTATGGTATTTATTAGTTATTACCTTGTAAATGAAGTTGCATGGGGCAAGGGCTGGAGGAGTGGTTACTCTGGAGGAAGTGACGTTTTGTCTCTCCTCCATTACACACGAGGGAAGAAGCTGCCAACCCACCCTCCCTGGTGTTAGGCTTTGGTGAGGCGGTTTTGGGTCCCTGTAAAACAGGAGAAGTCTGGAAGGTGGGTGTGAAAAAGGTTGTACCCATACGTAGTATGGGGTTTATTTGAGTACCTTGCTGTTGACATGGGTTAACAGGAAGGGGTTAAAAGTGTTATGTCACTGAGGACGGTTATGCTGCCTCCAAGTCGGCGTCTCGCGACTGAGGCCTAGTTAATAATTTGTTGTCCCAGTGTATAATGTGAGAGGTGTGTATATAGTTATTTAAAGTTATTTATGTTTAAATTTTATATTTAAATAAAGAGGTCTGAAGGCCAATTTTACTCCACAGCGTGGTCCCTGGTATTATTGGGCTTGTGGGGTAGGTACAGAGGTGGTTATGGCATATGGTGGTTAATGGTCACTAGGCTCAGGCCTTCACATGTCATGAATGATTCGTAATCATGTCTAATTCATTTTCGTTGATTCGAAATTCGTAATTTTGTTAGATAATAATTTTCGTTTAATAGATTCGTAATTTTGTACTTTTGTAAATACATCGCAACACGCGGATAATCCATATTACAGTAAGATAGACTTTCTCTTAAAGCGGAGCTCCACCCTAAACTGGAACTTCCGCTGATCGGAACCCTCCCCCCTCTGATGTCACAATTGACCCCTTTCAGGGGAAGGGGGGTGCAGATACCTGTCTAAAAGGTATTTGCACCCACTTCCGGCCACACAGTCTCGGGCAGACTGCGGGCATGACGTCACCTCCCCCCCCCCCCCCCCCCCGTTGTGTTCTGGCAACACTCGGCTCCCAGTACACAGCGGGAGCCAATCAGCAGGCGTAAGCGCGACTCGCGCATGCGCCGTAGGGAACCGGGCAGTGAAGCCGGAGCGCTTCACTTCCTGGTTCCCTCACCGAGGATGGCGAGGGGGGCAGCAGAGTGACGAGCGATCGCTCCTCCTCTGCTGCGGACGGCGCTGGACTCCAGGACAGGTAAGTGTCCTAATATTAAAAGTCAGCAACTGCAGTATTTGTAGCTGCTGGCTTTTAATATATTTTTTTCAGCGGAGCTCCTCTTTAAGCCCCGTACACACGGTCGGACTTTTTGCCAACAAACGTCAAAATTAGCGTTTTCTAAAAAATCTGACCGTGTGTACGCTCCATCGGACAAACTTTTTCGGTTTCAAAAGTCCGGCCAACTCCCTTCAGACAAAAATCCACGGAAAAGTTTGCTTGAAGTCCGATCGCGTGTACGAGGCGTTACACTGTACAATGTGACTCAGCACAAAAGAGATAAGCTGATTGGCTAAGATATTAAGTAAGATACATCACTCACTAACTACACTGCCCAGTTCCCATTCGAAATAACGATACAAGTACACACATTTACCAACAGACACAGAAACGGATTTACAAAACACACAAATGAAAATACAAACAGACAAAGGATTTAAAATACGGAATGCAAATCGTTGGTTATAGATGTCATTTTCCTTCTTTTGCTTTTTCGGTGTTTCGTATTTTAGTAAGATTGTCCAATCATACATCCGTATTTTTGCTTGTTCGTTATTTTGCTTATTCGTAATTCCGTAATTTTCGTATTTTGGGTCTTTCAGCTTTTCGGAAGTTCGAATTGATCCGAATGTAGAGAATACTAACAAATTCGTAAGAAAATCCATTCGTTACGAACGGGAACGCACATGTCTAATAATAAGTGTACTGCGGGATGTGAAGGTTAATGTACTGTATTTGCAGATAAGGTCGCCATGATGTTTTATTATTCATAGTTGCTAACATTCTCAAAAAAAAAAAAATACTGTAAATCTAGGGACACTTTTTCCTGTGGAGTATTAATTAATTAGAGGCAGTGCATTCATTTGTAGGCAGGGTCTAGCAGAAGTGAAAAACTGTGGCACGTTGGGGAGATGGAGAAGGGGGTTACCAGAGATAGAGGGATGGAGAAAAGAGGGGGTAAACAAAGTGAGGGGATTGGAGAAGGGTGGGTGAACAGAGATGGGGGGGGGGGGTGGAGAAGAGGGGTGGTTAGAAGAGTTGGGGGGGGGGGTGGAGAAGAGGAGGTGTGAGCAGAGTTGGGGAGATGGAGAGGAGGGAGTGAGCAGAGTTGGGGAGATGGAGAAGAGAGGTGATGAGCAGAGTTGGGGGGAGATGGAGAAAAGGGAGGGTGAGCAGAGTTGGAGGAGTGAGCCGATTTGGGGGAGATGGAGAAGAGGAGGGTGAGCAGAGATGGAGAAGAGGGGAGTGAGCAGAGTTGGGGGGAGATGGAGAAGAGGGAGGATGAGTAGAGGTGGGGGGAGATGGAGAAGAGGGAGGGTGAGCAGAGTTTGAGGAGTGAGCCGATTTGGGGGAGATGGAGAAGAGGGGGGTGAGCAGAGATGGGGGATGGAGAAGAGGGGGGTGAGCAGAGTTAGGGAGATGGAGAAGAGGGGGGGGGGTGGGCAGAGTTGGGGAAATGGAGAAGAGGGGGGGGTGGACAGAGTTGGGGAGATTAGAAGAACACTGAGAAAAAAAAATCGCTGATCGCCGCCATTAGTAGTAAAAAAAAATATATATAAATAAAAATGCAATAAAACTATCCCCTATTTTGTAAACGCTATAAATTTTGTGCAAACCATTCGATAAACGCTTATTGCGATTTTTTTTTTACCAAAAATATGTAGAACAATACGTATCGGCCTAAACTGAGGGGGGAAAAAAAAACGTTTTATTTTTATATATTTTTGGGGGATATTTATTACAGCAAAAAGTAAAAAATATTGATTTTTTTTCAAAATTGATGCTCTATTTTTGTTTATAGCGCAAAAAATAAAAACCGCAGAGGTGATCAAATACCACCAAAAGAAAGCTCTATTTGTGGGAAAAAAAGGACGCCAATTTTGTTTGGGAGACACGTCGCACAACCGCGCAATTGTCAGTTAAAGCGACGCAGTGCCGAATCGCAAAAAGGGGCCTGGTCCTTTACCTGCATAATGGTCCGGGGTTAAAAGAGAAGTATGTTTTTTTTTGCTAGTCATACTTAGCTCGGTGGTTGTAGCATCAGACTGATGCTGCATCTGCCCCTCGGTGTCTTTGCACTGAGAACCGAGCCACCGAACACCACCGATGGCTCGATTCTCTCCCCTCCCCGAGAAGAGCGATGCTGACTGTCAGTGGAGCGCTGAGCCGTGGAGGGGTGCGGAGCGGCCTTCTCAGTGGGTCTCTGAGACTGCCATCAATCAAGGCAGCTGGCGGATCCTGGCTTGGATATCGTTACGTTATGACGCGCTGCCTCAACTGATGGCAGTGACATCAGTGGAGAGCGGAATTCAGACCGCTCCTTGCTGAAAACGGGTTATAGGAGTGCAAATCGAATTGCATGCCCTAGACCCAGAGGAGAAGCCCAGCCTAAAAATCTCAGGTTGGACTTTTCCTTTAAAGACATGTTATTCAGCGTTTAAATGCAATTAGACATAACAGACATAGAAATAATACTAACCAAAAAAATGCATGACTTGCATTATGCAATAGCATCCTGCTGCCAGGGGGCACAACCAGCAGCAGACAATAAAAAATTAAGTGAAACCCGCACGCACAGTGGCACCATTCCTGGTTCCCCTACTGGCACTACATTGTGCACCCTCCATATCATGCATGAGGAAATCTTCAAAAAGGTAACCATCACGAATACAGACATAGGGCCAAATTCTCAAACAAGTTACGCCGGTGTATCTACTGATACACCGGTGTAAATCGAATTTCCCGCTGGCGTATCATTGTTTTGTATTCACAAAACAAGATACGCCGGATTTAGGCTAGGATCCGACTAGTGTAAGTCACTTACACTGTCGGATCCTAAATGTAATTCGCCGCCGGCCGCTAGATGGCGTTTACGTTCAGGTCTCATTTGTTTATGCAAATGAGCCTGATACGCCGATTCCCGAATGAAATCGCGTCGCGTAACCGTCGCTTACGTCGTTTGCGTAAGCGTAAGGTTACCCCTGCTATATGAGGGGTAAGTTTACGCAAGTCCCACGTATGCCATGTTAAGTATGGCGTCGGGTCCGCGTCGTCTTTTCCCGTCGGGTACGTCGTTTTACTAAGTCGTTCTTGAATACGACTTTACGTCAATGACGCACACGTCGGCGTCATTGACGTTTTCCGTCGAGAACTGGAGCATGCGCACTGGGCTATTTTAAGCCCGGCGCATGCGCAGTTCGAACGGCACGGGGGCGCGCTTAATTTAAATACAAGCCGCTCCCTTGGAATTACGCGGGGATACACCGGGCCAATTACACTACGCCGCCCCAAACTACGGAGCAAGTGTTTGGGGAATACAGCACTTGCTCCTGTAATTTGGGGCGGCGTAGTGTAAATGGCTTACGCGACGCCGCCGCAGAAACTACAAGAATCTGGCCCCATAGTTATGAAGCCCACATGCTGCTTTTACCACAGATATTGCATTCTCCAGTTTCAAATTTAGAGGTGAATGTAGGACCCGCCACTTCCTAGCTAAAATTCCAAAAGCACATTCGACAACACATCTTGCCCTCGTTAAGTGGTACTTAAAGATTCTTTTCACTCAGAGACCGATTGGAATAAGGCCTTAGTAGATGGTCACCGAGAGCAAAGGCCTCATCCCCAACATAGACAAATGGCATTGGCTGCCCATTAGTCCCTGGCAGCGGAAAGTCCTGTGGTAGGTCCAGACCATTTTCCCTTAACATTCTTCCAAAAGATGATCGTGCAAAAATACTGGAGTCTGAGCTGCTGCCGTACGATCCTATGTCAATATATCTAAAACAATAATTGGCATCAGCCACTGCTAGTAAGACAGACTGAAAATATTTTATATAGTTGAAGAATTTGGTTCCGCTGCCAATGGGCATCACTACTCTTATATGTTTTTTGTCAATTGCTCCGACACAATTTGAAAAAATTGCAACGGTCCCAGAAAACTTCTGCTATCTTGCACCAATCTTCGGGAGTGGGCGTCTTCAGGACCAAATCCCTAAGAACATTCCTGATGATGACTCTACATGTATCATGTACAATATTGCTGGCAGTAGTTTTGCCAACCAAGAACTCAAAATGCAAACTTGCAAAGGAATGTCCAGTTGCCAGGTACCTAAAATGGCAGAGTAAATACAGTTTATTAGAATGACGCAAATTAAAGTGGAGTTTCCATCAAAAATACAATTTAGCATTAATGTGCATATAATACCCTGAACAAAAAACATTTGGATCTTTTTTTTTTTTTACCCACCTGGAAATACCTGTTGCTATGCGGTCCCACTAAATCTGCCTTCTGAATCACCTCGGTTTGTGACGTCATCTCCCTCGGCTCCTCAGCGCGCTACTGCTCCTGGGAAATCTGTGTCATCGTTTCCCAGGATGCAGTGCGCTACCCCAAGCGCTGGAATCGCGTGACTTCGAAAACAGGAAGTGAAGCGATTCCTGCTTCTTACACTGTTCAACGTTGTTGTTGGTTGCCATCAGAACGGCGGGCATGTCCGATGACGCCGCCTGTTGTGATGGCAACCCGAGTGCTTGACGGCGCTGCGCTGCTGTTACAATGCGCATGCACAAGAATGGGGCGGGACAGGCGGTCCGTGATGGTGACTCTCATCAGTGCTGTCCAGGAATTAAGTGCTTGTGGGCTTCAAATGCCCACAAGAAAAATGAGAACTGCGGCAAAGGAATTTTGAAAAGTCTCGTCACACAATAACTCTGCAGATCGGCGGCGGACTTGAACATAGTAAGTGAACTGAGTTGTACAATTATAATGCATGATGAAAGAGCGTACTTTTAAAAACTACACAATGTGGTTGGAACTTCGCTTTAACAATAAGCTACTAGAACTAAAAATTGCTTGGATGGAGGTGCCTGAGGAAGCAAAGCCAACAATTCATCACAACTGTATAGAGAAAATATATGGCTATTAGCTACATTGACCAGGTAAAAATTAACCATTTTTGACTCTATTTCCCTTTTTCTTTTAATTTGCTCAGGTTTTTTTGGAACATTTATAGTGATTCGAAGCTAAAAACTAGCAAAAGAGTCATGGTGACCATGCATATACACGTTTGAAAGACATCTGTGGGTAGTTGAAGGATTTGTGTTCATGAGCACGGAGGCCGCTATAAAGGACCCAAAATTGGCCTCTACCTTGGGCGATGACGGGATGGATCCAAAACCTATGCCTTCTCCTCCTCTGGTTACCCTTTTATTCTTCATCTATTAATGCTGCTACAGCAGCCATAATGACTGCTGACCCAACATATTGCATAGCCAACATGTTTGCTAAGCACTAGACAACGAAAGAGGAATGCCGCGTACAACGATCGAAAATTCTGACAAGAAAACCGTGGATTTTTTCTGACGATGGCGTACAAGACGTACGACGAGCCAAGAGCAATGACGTTTGTGACGAGGCCCCTTTGCTCGCCCGGTTCTGCTCTCCCAACACTCCTCTGCTACTATTGAGTCAGCTTGCAGATTGCAACGTCTGATGGTCCAGTCATCCAAGGTTCCGGGATCCAAACTACAGCTATGTGCCGTTCAGACCCATTAAGAACACACACCAGGCAGGCTGTATGTATGTTCAAGCAGGACTCTTTATTTTCAAGTACACAGCACACTTTTATACAGAATTTGGAACATCCCACTCCCAACAACCGCTTTCCTATTGGTCAATTGTAAAGTATATGCAGTCCTCACTCAGGTCCTCCTTAATCATGCAAATGAGGACTTGAAATAGTCAACAGGGATTGGTCCAATAGCTTGGATAGAAAGACTATTATGTGTATTGAGACAGAAGCCCCAGGGGGTAATCAATGTACTCAATAGCCCGGTCTATTTAGCAGAACTTAATTACTACCTCTGAGAGGTTACATTTCTTTAGACAATAGAATGCTAATTCAATACTCCTGACAGGAGACTTCTGACCTTTAGAACAATACAAAGTCCCTTAGCGTAAACACATACATCTTCAAACACACATAATAGATTCAATTAACCTTCAATCCACAATTCTAGCCAGACGGACTGTCTCCGACAGAAGATACCCACACCTGCTAATCAAAAGGCTTTAAAACAGGGTTATCACATAATGGAAATGTCTCAGTATAGCTCAGTAACCACTCCAGTACTCCAAGGTCCATGACAACGTTCAATAGGCAGTTCGGCTCTTCTGCTTGATTCTGAGCGTGCATGTTTTTTTTACAGATACAGATATACAGACGAGCGGATTTTCCGATAGAAACTTTTTTCCGTCAGAAAAATAGAGTGTAAGGGCTTACCTTGGTTGGAGTCCATAATGCAGACTTGTATGCTCACCCTTGAAAATACACACAGCCCACGGAAACAAGGTAAGATGCTACCTGGGCTGTGAGTCGGTGCACGGGGGCTTGACAGGGATTTGCCAAAGGATAGTGGAGGTAAAGCAGGGGTTTCAGAATTCAGAATACACGATCAACATAGCCAGGGTCAGAAGCCAGAGTCAATCTTGTAGCTGTAGCTGTAGCGGAACACAGGAACACAGGAACATTTGGCAAATATAGAAACAGAATAATGAACTGACAAATCCCTCAGAGTGAGGCAGTGTTTTATACCCTAGTTGATTAGTGCCTTGTTTCCACTGAGTGGATCGGACGCTATTTTGGGTGTTTCCATTATGAAAGTGTGCCATAAAACCGAACCGTACCGGACCATTCTGGGTCCTGCTTTAGATGTGGGGCCATAGAAAATGGAACGGTTCCATTAGGGTGGAGATGCAATACATTCCACTGATTGGTGGACCCGCTAGGCATTTTTTCTAAATACTGTATGGTCCCTGACGGTCCAATTTGCAGTGGAAACGCTCACGAGAATAGACCGGTCCATTCTAACCATTCCAGATTTACTGACCCGAACTGTTCGGTTCAGTGGAAACGAGGCATAGGTAACCTGCCTCAGCTGAACCAGGAGAGACAGGTGCAGATTGCAAGGAGATCCAGAGAAGGCGATCAGCACATCATTCAGAACCAGGCTTAACTGGAAAGCTGGCAGAATACCAGACTGAGGAGTGGCTCAGAGGCAAAGAACCAAAGCCGCAACAGGAGAGGTCCTGGGTTCAACACCACCCAGAGCCATTTGGAGCGCGACCACGCCTGGCCGTCTGCACGGCATGGTCAGAACCGTGGCAGTGAGAACCAGCTCTCAATCTTTTGTTGACGGAAATTCCAACAGAAAAAGTCTGATGGAGCCTACACACGGGTTGGAATTTCTGACAAAAAGCTCCTGTCGGACTTTTCTTGTCAGAATTTCTGATCGTGTGTTTGCGGTGAAAGAGGAAATGACTTAGCAGGATAAGAAATTACATCACTATGACTAAATCGCATAACATCAAAGTCGGACAAAAGCCGTTTGTAAAGTCGTTAAAATCGCAATACAAATCGCATTGCATAGTCGCAATGTAAATTGCGCGACTTTGGGGTTGCAATAGTGGAAACAGAGCCTAAATGTATAAAGAAATTAAATTTTATTGGATATTTTTTTAATTGCGGATCGTAAAAAATATATATATATATATATATATATATATATATATATATATATTTTTTTTTAAATCTCTGTATTTTTAAGATTGAAGGCAGAGGGTGGGGGATGGAGACAGGGGTCGTTGGTGGCACCGCAGAGGGGGGTGGAGGCAGGGGATGATGGAGGCAGGGGGTGATTGGAGGCATGGGGCTTGGGGGTGATTGGAGGCATAATAAGAGGCAGGGGGTGTTAGTGGCAAGGGGTGATTGGAGGCAGGGGGTGTTGGTGGCAGGGGGTGATTGGAGGCAGGGGGTGTTGGTGGCACGGCAGAGGGGGATGGTGGCATCGCAGAGTGTGGGGGATGAAGACAGGGGTTGTTGGTGGCACCGCAGAGGGGGATGGAGGCAGGGAACGATGGAGGCAGGGGGTAATTGGAGGCAGGGTGTGTTGGTGGCACCGAAGAGGGGGATGGTGGCATTGCAGAGGGTGGGGGATGGAGACAGGGGTTGTTGGTGGCACCGCAGAGGGGGATGGAGGCAGGGAACGATGGAGGCAGGGGGTGATTGGAGGCAGGGGGTGTTGGTGGCACCGCAGAGGGGGATTGTGGCATCGCAGAGGGTGGGGGATGGAGACAGGGGTTGTTGGTGGCACCGCAGAGGGGGATGGAGGCAGGGAACGATGGAGGCAGGGGGTGATTGGAGACAGGGATGTTGGTGGCACCGCAGAGGGGGATGGTGGCATCGCAGAGGGTGGGTGATGGAGACAGGGGTTGTTGGTGGCTCTGCAGAGGGGGATGGAGGCAGGGGGTGATTGGAGGCAGGGGGCCTGGGGTGATTGGAGGCAGGGGGCCTGGGGGAGATTAGAGGCAGGGGGTGATTGGAGGCATGGGGAGATTGAAGGCAAGGGCAGATTGGAGGCAGGGGGAGATTGGTGGCAGGGGCAGATTGGAGGCAGGGGCAGATTGGAGGCAGGGGGAGATTGGAGGCAGGGGGAGATTGGAGGCAGGGGGCGATTGGAGGCAGAGGGATATTGTGGCACCGCAGAGGGGGTTGAAGGCATGGAATGACAATGACAATGAATATTGCTGTCATATCAACAAAGACAATTATGAGGTATTGTCATGAACAATCTCGGCCACTAGATGGCAGTAGCGGCACTTTGGCGCGCGCGGGCGCGCGCACTCGCAATCGCGGCACATTCGCGCACCGTAATGCGCACGGGCGCGCGCACCAGCGGCGGCAGCGCGCGTGCACGTGAGGACGCCGTTTTGGCGCCAAACTCGAGTTCAAAAGGATCCTGACCCCTGCACTTCTTGCTGACCTGTCTACAGCGCCCCCTGTGACCCTTGTATCCTTGTTCCTGTTATACCTGATTCCTGATCACCCGGCTTGTACCTGTCTCTCCCTGCCTGCCGCCTGCCCTGACTACGGATCGCCTGACCATTCTCCTGCCTGACCCACTGTACTTCTGCTGCCCGCCTGTTGCCGACTCTGCCTGGACTTGACTCTGCTTGCCTTCCGCACCTGTACCGGATCCAATACCCATCAGCGGATCCCTCTGCTGGGACTTGTCCCCACTGGACTACAATACACCTTCCCCGCTGTTGCTGCCTCGTCTGCTTCCTGCACCTTCACCTGCCTATTGGGTCCGCCAGCCTGCACCTGCTTCCCTACGCCGTCCGGGACCTCTGGAGCTCCTCTCAGCTCAGCACCAGCGCTGCAACCGGCACTCGTGCAACTCTGTACCCCCGAGCCCCCTGTCTGCTCTATCAGGGGTCTCGTGGTCAGAGGAGCAAGGGCAGCCACTCCTTGCACATCGGGCTCGTCAACCAGGAATGTGACAGTACAGGTCAGCCATGTCCGAGCCCGCGCAGGGAGTGGATCCCATGCAGGAACTCTGCGGTCACCTTGAGGGACTAACCCAGGCGGTCCGAACCCTGCAAGAGGGTTATACAAGATTGGAGAACCGCGTCCAGGCCTTATCAGTTCCAGCTCCCGCTGCCGCGGGTAATGCCGCCTCACCTTCTGTGATCATGTTGCCACCAGAGCCCAAGGTCCCTACACCGGAGAGGTTTTCAGGGGATCGGAGCAAATATCGGGCCTTCCGGAACGCCTGTGAACTGTTCTTTGCCCTGCAGCCGCGGACCTTTTCCTTGGAGGCCACCAAGGTGGGATTCGTGATCTCACTTCTATCCGGAGAACCACAGGCTTGGGCCCATCGCCTTCTGGAACAAAAAAACACTTCCCTGGACACCCTAACCACCTTCTTTCAAGCTATGTCCTTGCTTTACGAGGATCCACATCAAGCTGCCACCGCTGAGGCCGCCCTACATGCCCTCCAACAGGGTCGCAGACCAGCAGAGGACTATGTGTCTGAGTTTCGAAGGTGGAGCTCAGACACCAGCTGGAATGATTCGGCCCTTTGCTACCAGTTCCGCCTTGGCCTCTCGGATTCACTTAAGGACGAGTTGGCTCGGGTAGGTGTCCCTGAGACTTTAGACGCCTTAATTAATTTGGCAGTCCAGATTGACAGACGCCTGAGAGAACGCCGGTCTGAACGAACCACCGGTCCGTCACGTCCAGTCTGGATGTTGCCGCGAGTACCCTCCTTCGCCAACTCAGCTCCACCGGTCCCAATGACCTCTTCACCACCCGACACTTCGGAACCCATGCAGCTGGGGCTCCTTCGTCCATCTCTTACCCCAGAAGAGCGCCAACGTCGAAGAAGCAATAATCTGTGCCTATACTGCGGGGAATCCGGACATTTCGTGAGATCCTGCCCGGCGAAGCTTCGTAAGTCCCTCTTTTTGTCGTCTGTCCATTTACCCGCTTTCCCCAAGAATTGCTCAACTCATCTGGCTGTCTCCGTTGTCTTTCAGCTCCCCGGAAGGAATATTCCGGTCCACGCCATAATTGATTCCGGAGCGTGCAGTGGTTTCTTGGACCAGTCCTTCGCCACCAGACACCGTATTCCTCTGCGTTCTAAGACTATTGGACTTTCTGTACATCTTGCAGACGGATCTGCCTTAAAATCCGGGCCGGTTGTCCAAGAGACTTTGCCTCTGGCTACAACAATTGCCGACATCCACCACGAACTTCTGTGCCTAGATATTATCGAGTCACCCATATTTCCTGTTATCTTAGGCATGCCGTGGCTACAAGCCCACAACCCACAGATCAACTGGATCTCTGGGGAAATTACCCTCAACTCTCCTTACTGTCGTCAACATTGCCTGCAAGTATCACCCTCCTCGTCTCCCCTGCTCTGCATGGATTCTGACCCTGAAAGTCGCCAAGTTGTCCCTAGTGCATACCACGACTTCCTGGACGTGTTCAGTAAGAAGGGAGCTGAGACCCTTCCTCCGCATAGGGCCTACGGCTGCCCGATAGAGCTCCTCCCAGGAGCTGAAATTCCCTTTGGGAGAATCTTCCCCTTGACAGGACTTGAGCTTGAGAACCTAAAAACTTACATTGATGAAAATCTCAGGAAGGGGTTCATTCGCCCATCCACCTCTCCGGCAGGGGCTGGGATTTTTTTTGTAGAGAAGAAAGACCACTCCCTCCGCCCCTGTGTGGATTACAGGGAATTGAACAAAGTGACTATTAAAAATCGGTACCCGCTACCCTTGGTACCTGAGTTATTCCAACGCTTGGGCGCGGCAGTCATCTTCACAAAATTGGATCTCCGCGGGGCATACAACCTGGTACGGATTCGTGACGGGGACGAGTGGAAGACGGCCTTCCGAACCCGCTTCGGACATTTTGAATATCTGGTCATGCCCTTCGGGCTTTGTAACGCCCCTGCCACATTTCAACATTTTGTGAACGACATCTTCAGAGACTACCTTGACCTTTTTGTTATTGTGTACCTGGACGACATCCTCATCTTCTCCCCTTCTCTAAGCAAACATCGGGAACATGTGAGGTGTGTACTCGGCCGCCTACGGTTGCATGGACTTTATGCAAAACCCGAGAAGTGTGAGTTCGAGCGCCAGGACATACAGTTCCTGGGTCTCATAATTTCAGTGGAAGGTATCAAAATGGATCCTCAAAAGGTCTCTGCAATCCTTGATTGGCCGGCACCCAAGGACAAAAAGGGTGTCCAACGTTTTGTTGGCTTCGCAAATTTTTATAGAAAGTTTATCCGAGGGTTCTCCAGTATCATTGCCCCGATAACCAGCCTAACCAAACAAGCCAGTCGATTTCAATGGTCCCCAGAGGCCCAGTCGGCTTTTGAGAAGCTCAAGGACTTGTTCGTATCAGCATCCATCCTCAGACATCCTGACGCTAGCCTGCCCTACATCCTAGAGGTAGACGCTTCAGAAACCGCTGTTGGGGCGATCCTCTCCCAAAGACAGGGCCCCAAGGCTCTCTTACACCCTGTTGCGTTTTTTTCCCGCAAGTTGTCTGAACCTGAAAGGAACTATGGTGTGGGAGACCGGGAACTGCTGGCAATCAAGGCTGCCCTGGAAGAGTGGCGATACCTTCTGGAAGGCGCAGCCCATCCGATCCTGATATATACTGACCACAAGAATCTTGATTATCTCAAATCTGCTAAAAGACTAAAACCACGTCAGGCCAGGTGGGCATTATTCTTCACAAGATTTGTGTTCCACATAACGTACAGACCTGGGTCAAAGAATTCCAAGCCCGATGCCCTTTCCCGTATGTATGGTGACTCAGAAATCTCTACTCCTCCGGACACCATCTTGTCCTTCAAAAACTTCTTGCTTCTTCAAGAAGACCTGCTATCGCAAATCAAGCAAGCCTCTTCCAGCCTTCCTCCCCTACCTAGTTCGGATCTTCAGCTGAAGGATGGGTTGTTGTGGCATCAAGACAGAATTTTTGTACCTGAAGGTGTACGGGTCACCGTCCTAAGGTTTTGTCATGATCACAAGCTGGCCGGTCATTTTGGGGTGCACAAAACATCAGAGTTGTTACAGCGTACGTTCTGGTGGTCCCAACTTTTAACAGACTGCAGGAAATACGTGGAGTCTTGTACCACTTGTATACGGAACAAGGGAAGTAAGTCTAGAGCCTGGGGATTACTGAAGCCACTGTCGGTACCAGAAAGACCCTGGAAGATGATCTCCATGGATTTCATCGTTGAACTTCCCCGGTCGGAGGGCTTTACCACCATCTTTGTGGTGGTGGATAGACTCTCCAAAATGGCTCACTTTTTGCCCATGAGGGGCACACCCTCTGCTTCAGAAACAGCAAGGATGTTCATCAAAGAAATTGTGAGACTCCACGGGGTCCCTGCAAATATTGTATCCGACCGGGGGGTACAATTTACGTCCAGGTTTTGGAGAGCACTCTGCGAAGCCCTTAATATCGGCCTGTCGTTCTCCTCAGCGTACCACCCACAGTCGAACGGTCAGACGGAGAGAACTAATCAGACTGTTGAACAATACCTACGCTGTTTCTCTTCCTTTTCCCAAGAAGATTGGGCTTCCTTGCTGCCCTTAGCCGAGTTTGCGTATAATAACTCTATTCACTCCGCCACAAGACAATCTCCGTTTTATGCAAACTACGGCTTCCACCCCTTGTTTATGTCTAACTCCGTCCCTGAAAGTACGGTACCCGCGGTCCAGGAGACTTTGAACTTTTTCAGCACCAACAATAGGATTCTGCAGGAAACCATGACCAAGACGCAGGAGTATAACAAAGAGGTGTTTGACAGGAAAAGGAGGGGGGAGCTTAACCTAGAACCAGGAGACCAAGTGTGGCTATCCACTCAAAACCTGAAACTGGCATGTCCATCAAAGAAATTGGGTCCAAAATTTTTGGGTCCCTTTCCCGTCAAGAGGAAAATCAATAACGTGGCGTATGAATTGGAACTGCCTGAATCCTTCCGCATCCATCCAGTGTTCCACGTTACTCTTCTCAAACCTGACGTCCCTGATCCTTTCCCTCAGAGGGACACCGGGCCTCCTGAACCAGTTCTAGTCGACGGTGAGGAAGAGTTTGAGGTGGAAGCTATCCTGGACTGTAGGAAGAGAGGCGGCCAGATCCAGTTCTTAGTGAAATGGAAGGGCTATGGACCCGAAGATAATTCATGGGAACCAGAATGTAACATCCATGCGGAGAGATTGGTCCAGTCCTTTAAAGATGCTCATCCTCTTAAGTTGTCTCAGTTGGGCATCCGGAGGCTGCCCATTGGAGGGGGGCAATGTCATGAACAATCTCGGCCACTAGATGGCAGTAGCGGCACTTTGGCGCGTGCGGCACATTCGCGCACCGTAATGCGCACGGGCGCGCGCACCAGCGGCGGCAGCGCGCGTGCACGTGAGGACGCCGTTTTGGCGCCAAACTCGAGTTCAAAAGGATCCTGACCCCTGCACTTCTTGCTGACCTGTCTACAGCGCCCCCTGTGACCCTTGTATCCTTGTTCCTGTTATACCTGATTCCTGATCACCCGGCTTGTACCTGTCTCTCCCTGCCTGCCGCCTGCCCTGACTACGGATCGCCTGACCATTCTCCTGCCTGACCCACTGTACTTCTGCTGCCCGCCTGTTGCCGACTCTGCCTGGACTTGACTCTGCTTGCCTTCCGCACCTGTACCGGATCCAATACCCATCAGCGGATCCCTCTGCTGGGACTTGTCCCCACTGGACTACAATACACCTTCCCCGCTGTTGCTGCCTCGTCTGCTTCCTGCACCTTCACCTGCCTATTGGGTCCGCCAGCCTGCACCTGCTTCCCTACGCCGTCCGGGACCTCTGGAGCTCCTCTCAGCTCAGCACCAGCGCTGCAACCGGCACTCGTGCAACTCTGTACCCCCGAGCCCCCTGTCTGCTCTATCAGGGGTCTCGTGGTCAGAGGAGCAAGGGCAGCCACTTCTTGCACGTCGGGCTCGTCAACCAGGAACGTGACAGGTATGGAGTATTTGGAATCATCTAGTTTTTGCATTCCATCTCCCTAATAAGCTTTGCTTGGAGGTCCCAAAAGGGCAACTTTTAAAGAACCTGACGGCCTGCAGCCTAGTTGAGCCAGCTTTGTTAGAAGAAAGTAAATGCTTGGAGAGCAAAGATGCTGAGGACATTATCCGACAAATGAAGAGCGATCATAGGACGAGGAAAAGAATGGACACAAATTAAAGTGCGATAATATAAAGGAAATTCTTGCGCTTGGTACACCTGGATTTAAGGTTTAAATAAAAAAAGACTGATAGGACTGCAGCAGCCTATGGGGCAGATCCACAAAGATCTGCCCCGGCGCAGCGTATCTGAGATACGCTACGCCGCCATGACTTACTTGTCCTCAGTTCCAATCCTGAAAGAATTCGCAGGCGAACGGCGCGTAATTCAAATCGGCGATTAGGGGGCGTGTTTCATTTAATTGAAGCGCGTCCCCGTGCAGAATGAACTGCGCATGTGCCGTCCCTAAATTTCCCGACGTGCATTGCGCTAAATGACGTCGCAAGGACGTCATTTTTTTTAACATAGACGTGAATTACGTCCATCCCGATTCACGGACGACTTACGCAAAAAATAAAATAAACGCGGGAACGACGGCCATACTTAACATGGCAAGTCTAACTATACGCAACGAAATACCAGTTTTAACTATACGCCGGAAAAAGCCGACTAGAGACGACATAAGAGAATGCAACGGCCGCGCGTACGTTAGTGGATTGTCGGAAATAGCTAATTTGTATACCCGACGCGGAAAACGACGTGAACGCCACCCAGCGGACGCCGTACGCCTGTCGTATCTAACCCAGATGCTGTCGTATCTTGGTTTGAGGATTCAAACCAAAGATACGACGCAGGAAATTTGAAAGTACGCCGGCGTATCAGTAGATACGCCGGCGTACTTCCTTTGTGGATCTGCCCCTATATATTTCCAACACTGGGCAAACAGCAAATCCTAAAAACAATAGTACTCTGTCTCTTTAAAAATAGATCTTACATTGTAATCAAATACATAAGTGCAAACAAAAGCAATGTGCAAATAAACAACAATATGGACCTTCTCCTTTACAAAATATAAAGTGCAAACAAAGACAGTGTGCAAATAAACAATGTGCAAATGAACAGTAATATGGACCTTGAATGTCCCCTATACAAAATTCTAAGAAATAATTTGCAAGCGTAGCACTTCCCCGGAGGAGCTGCTGGTTATATTTTGGGTGGCACGTTACCTCTGTTTTCTCGCAGTCCAGGGTGAAAGGAGAGTCTGAAGAATTTCAATGTCTACACAATGTACCTCTTTTTCTGAGATTTATTTTGTAGAACTTTAGAAAAGAAGGATAAGGGGTGGAAGGGTAGGTAGGTTCAGGTGCATAATCACAAATAGGGAAACACTCCTGCTTCCAGCAAACAGTTTTCGTCGTCACTCCAGCCAGAGTGGGTATTGCTCACCCGGATAGGTCCCTCCCACTGGCCTAGCAGCCGGGATGGCGCACAAAGTAAAGTACAGTCTCTGCCACAGACCTTCCTTTATGAGGAGAGACTTTTGGTCTGGAATCCTCTGCCACAGGATTCAGCACCCGGATCTCTCCAGCTTAGCTTTAGTAGAACTTTTGGTCCCGACAGCAGGGCTCAAGTCCTGAGGGGAACGCGTGGGAATGGAGTCCCTGCACTTTTTTCACAGCAGGAACGCAGTTCCCTTTGCAGGACTAGAGCAGCCGAGCCGAACCTTAGTAATCCTTTATGTTACTGGTCGCTTCCTGTATATGGATTCATCAGGTAGTGTGCGGGTATTCTGTCACTTCCTCGATGCCGCAATGTCTCCTGGGAGCTTTTGTCATTGTTCCCAGGATACATTGCGGAGGTCTGCCGCCGAGTTATCGTGGGATTTAGAAAGAACTTGCTTAAAGTTCCCACGATAACTCGCAGCAGACCTCCGCAATGTATCCTGGGAACAATGACAAAAGCTCCCAGGAGACATTGCGGCATCGAGGAAGTGACGGAATACCCGCACACTACCCAATGAATCCATATACAGGAAGCGGCCAGTAACATAAAGGATTACTATGGTAGAGTGGATCAAAAAAACAAAACAAACATGCGGTTTAGTAATTATGCATATGAGCGTATCTTTTTTTTTTTTTTTTGGTGGGGGAGTGGATCTTGGGTGGGAGTTCCCACACTTTTTTCCCCAGGACCTGACCCCTGCCCGACAGGCAACACCGTCAAGCCTCTCAGTGTACGGTGCATCCTTCAATGAAGTTTCCAGGCCTTCTCCCAAAGAACCAGTCTCTTGCATGGTCCTCTCCAGGATAGGTCCTTCCCTGGCTTCCTTCATCAAGAGGCCTCCTCCTGCAGGACGGACAGCACAGGATCACCTTTGCAAGGCAGGCCCCAGCCTAAGGTGACCAGATTTTTTTCTTTACTAGTAATGGCAACAATCAGCGACTCTCTGTACATCACCGCCGCGTCTCACAGCCTCTCAAGTCTTACTCTTCGGGCCCCGGGCTACTACTGGATGGGGAGCGGAGGAAGATCACTCCGCCAGGGAAGGCAAGGAGATAAACAGGCAGGTGGCTGGCCGGGATTTGAGCCAAGGCAGAAGAACATGTGAGCGAAGCTAAATGGGCATGCATCCGAAACTGAAGAAATATTCCCTCCCCTCCGACCAGCACATGATCATCAGAAAGGGGCACAGATAATGGAAAAAATACAACCCCCCTATGCTAGTAGGCACGGCAGAGCGGGGGTGTACAATTCTATTTTTTTTTATTTTAATTCTGCACTGACTTTCTTTGAAATTGCCCCTACCCCCTATTAAATCCAATCTGGGGACAAAACCAGGGACAGACTTGGTCCGGGGACAGTGTCCTCAATCAGGGGACTGTCCCCTGAAACTGGGGATGTCTGGTCACCTTACCCCAGCCTGACTACTGGGCCTCCCAGGCAAAGCCGCAACCCCGGACCAACATGGTCCCGGAACCAGGATTCAGGACATGCAGGCCACAAGGCGCGTGGGACGACAGAAGGCGACGACCTCGCCCTAATGGCGTCTGTCCCTTAACCACTTCCATGCCGGGCACGTATACACCTTCCCGCCCAAGCCAATTTTCAGCTTTCAGCACTGTCGCACTTTGAATGGCAATTGCGCGGTCATGCTACACTGTACCCAAACAAAATTGGCGTCCTTTTTTCCCCACAAATAGAGCTTTCTTTTGGTGGTATTTGATCACCTCTGCGATTTTTTTTTTTTGCGCAACAACTAAAAAAAGACTGAAAATTTTGAAAAAAAATACGTTTTTATTTTTTTCTGTTAATTTTTTTGTAAATAAGTAAGTTTTCTCTTTCGATTACGGGCACTGATATGGCGGCACTGATGGGCACCGATGAGATGGCATTGATGGACATCGATGAGGTAGTACTGACGGGCACAGATGAGGTGGCACTGATTGGCGGCGCTGAGGTAGTACTGATGGGCACACATAGGCGGCACTGATGGGCACACATAGGCGGCACTGATGGGCACACATAGGCGGCACTGATGGGCACACATAGGCGGCACTGATGGGCACACATAGGCGGCCCTGGCACTCATAGACGGCACAGATGGGCACTCATGGGTGGCACTGATGGCTACTTATGGGTGGCACAGATGGGCACTGATAGGTGGGTACTGGGCATGGATGGTCACTGTGTGGTGGCACTGATGGACACTGTAGGGTGGCACTGATGGACACTGGGGCGGCACTGATTAACCTATGTTGCCAGTCAGTGCCCATTTGTGGGCACTGATTGGCATCTTTTTTTTTTGTTAATGCTTTTTTTTACAGCTTTTTTTTTTTTTTTTGATCTGCCCTTTTTTTTTTTTTTTTTTTTTACAGCCCTTTTTTTTTTTTTTTGCCTTTTTTTTTATCTGCCCTTCCCTGGTGGTCCAGGGTGGGCTTCCCTGGTGGTCCATGGGGCGATCCGAGGGGGGGCTGCGCTGATAAACAATCAGCGCGAACCCCCCCTGTCAGGAGAGCCGTTGATCGGCTCTCCTCTACTCGCGTCTGTCAGACGCGAGTGAGGAAGAGCCGTCAACGGCTCTTCCTGTTTACATCGTGATCAGTCATGGTTGGACACGGCTGATCACGTGGTAAAGAGTCTCCGTGAGAGACTCTTTACCGAGATCGGTGTTGCGGGGTGTCAGACTGACCCCCCGCAACAACGATCGCCGCGATGCGCGCCCCCGGGGGCGCGCAGCGGCTCAGAATCCTGAGGACGTCATATGACGTCCGGTCAGGATTCTACAACCACTTTGCCGCCGTCAATCTGTCATTGGCGGGCGGCAAGTGGTTAAGTACCCCTCCCTGGCATGCGCAGCGAGCAACCACTCCCACTGATTCGCTGCCGAGGGGGACACCCAATGCACCTTGACTTTGCTGCTGCCACCCTTGGCCTAGGGTAATAATGACACCACCAGGCGAACAATGGTGGATACTCCCAGCACAGTCACAGCTGGAACAGAGGCTAAATTGCCCCTAATCACTTTTATCTGAGCCAATTAACAGGTCAGACCCCACTAAATTTAAAGCAGCGCCTGTTCAACAGGAGCAGGGCGCTACACAAGCAATATATAAAAAATATATATATAAAAAAGACACTGATGATCAATACATTAAATACTAGTCCATATACCTGTATGTGAAAGGTGCAGTATAATCTCAAAGTGCTGAAGTGCTCAAAGGTGCTTCTTTAACCTCTTGCCGACTGCCCCAATTATATATACTGCAAGATGGCAACTCCTCTGCGCCAAATCACGTACGGGTATGTGATTTTGCACACTTCTGAGTCTGCGGCGGGCAAGTGTGCCGCTGGCCACCCATTCCCACTGTGATTGGACACAGTGGGAGCCATCAGTTGGTCCGGCAGACACGATGTCCGCCAGGACCCGCCAAACGTTCCTGACACAGGCAGAACGATGGTCTGCCTATGTAAACAAGGCAGATCGACGTTCTGTTAGTAGGGAAGAAAGAGATCCTGTGTTTCTGCTAAGTAGAAACATGATTCTCTGCCTTCCCAAGCATCTCCCCCACAGTTACAAAGCACTCCCTAGGCACACAGTTAACCCTTTGATCTCCCCTGATGTTAACCCTTCCTAGACAGTGCATATTTTTTTAGCACTGATGTCAACGGTCCCCAAAAAAGTATCAAAAGTGTCACTTATGTGTCCGCCACAATGTCGCAGTCCCACGATAAGTCGCTGATCGCCGCCATTACTAGTAAAATAAATAAATAAATAAAAATCCCATAAAAATATACCATAGTTTGTAGATGCTATAATTTTTCCATAAACCAATCAATACACACTTATTGGGATTTTTTTTTCACCAAAAACATGTAGAAGAATACATATTGGCATAAACTGATAAAAACATACGATTTTTTTTTTAATTATTAGAAATGTTTTATAGCAGAACAGAAAGTAAAAAAAATATATATATTTTTTTCAAAATTGACACTTTTTTTTGTTTATAGCACAAAAAATAAAACCCACAAAGGTGATCAAATACCACAAAAAAAAGCTCTAATTGTGTGAAAAAAAGGACAACAATTTTATTTGCGTACAGCATCGTGTGCAATTGTCAGTTAAAGCAATGCAGTGCCGTATCGCAAAAAATAGTCTGGCGAGGAAGGGGGGGGGGGGGAACCTTCCGGAGCTGAAGTGGTTAACAAAAAATGTTATTATTAATAAATATTCATATTATCTGCAAGAAAAAATATATATAGCCGGATTCAGATAGCTGAGCGCATCTTTATGACGGCGTAGCGCATCTCATATGCGCTACGCCGACGTATCCCAGAGAGGCAAGCAGAGTATTCACAAAGCACTCGCTCCCTACGTTGCGCCAGCGTAACGTAAATTATTCGGCGTAAGCCCGCCTAATTCAAAGTAGGTGGAAGTGGGCGTGATCAATTTAAATGAACCGTGACCCCATGCAAATTATGGTCCAAACGAACGGCGCATTCGTGCGCATGCTCAGAATCACGTAGAAGATACTCCCTAAGATACGACGGCTCAATGCCTACGACATGAACGTAACCTACGCCCAGCCCCATTCACGTAAACGACGTAATATATGACGGCTGTTCCGTCGTCCATACCTTTGTTTGGGATTGCGCCTCCTATAGGTGGAATAACTTTACGCCGGACGTACGCCTTACGTAAACGGCTTATATAACTGCGACGGCCGCAAGTACGTTTGTGAATCGGCGTATTTCAGTCATTTGCATATTCAACGCGTAAATCAATGGGAGCGCCCCTTGCGGCCAGCGTAACGATGCGCCCAAGATACGACGGCGTAGGAAACTTACATCGGTCGGAGGAAGCCTATTTTCCGGCGTATCTAGTTCTATGGGTACGGCGCTGAGATACGACGGCGCACATTTACACTTACGCGGCGTATCTGTAGATACGACAGCGTAAGTGTTACCTGAATCCGGGCCATAATATACCAAAAATAATAAAAGAAATGAATTAATAATAGTAATAGGGCAAAATAGATACAAAGGTAAAAAAAAATACAAATTAAATAATATAAATACATTTAAAAAAATAAAATACATTTATATATATATATATATATATATATATATATATATATATATACAGTACCACAAATGGATTGATTAACCACTTACCCCCCGGACCATATTGCTGCCCAAAGACCAGAGTACTTTTTGCGATTCGGGACTGCGTCGCTTTAACAGACAATTGCGCGGTCGTGCGACGTGGCTCCCAAACAAAATTGGCGTCCTTTTTTTCCCACAAATAGAGCTTTCTTTTGGTGGTATTTGATCACCTCTGCGTTTTTTATTTTTTGCGCTATAAACAAAAATAGAACGACAATTTTGAAAAAAATGAATATTTTTTACTTTTTGCTGTAATAAATATCCCCCAAAAATATATAAAAAAACATTTTTTTTCCTCAGTTTAGGCCGATACGTATTCTTCTACATATTTTTCGTAAAAAAAATCGCAATAAGCGTTTATTGATTGGTTTGCGCAAAAGTTATAGCGTTTACAAAATAGGGGGTATTTTTATGGCATTTTTATTAATATTTTTTTTACTAGTAATGGCGGCGATCAGCGATTTTTTTTTCGGTATTGCGACATTATGGCGGACACTTCGGACATTTTTGACACATTTTTGGGACCATTGGCATTTTTATAGCGATCAGTGCTATAAAAATGCATTAGATTACTATAAAAATGCCACTGGCAGTGAAGGGGTTAACACTAGGGGGCGGGGAAGGGGTTAAGTATGCCTGGGTGTGTTCTAACTGTAGGGGGGGGGTGGCCTCACTAGGGGAAACACTGATTTTCTGTTCATACATTGTATGAACAGAAAATCAGCATTTCCCCTGCTGACAGGAACGAGAGCTGTGTGTTTACACACACAGCTCCCATTCCCCGCTCTGTACCGAGCGATCGCGTGTGCCCGGCGGCGATCGCGCCCGCCGGGCACACGCACGGGAGTCGGGGGCGAGCGGGGGGCGCGCGCGCGCCTCCGGCGGCGCGCGTGCGCCCCTAGTGGCGGCTAAAAGGTAGGACGTCCATTTACGTGGTCTCGCCTAGGAGAGCCACCTTGTGGACGTATAATGACGGTGCGGCGACGGCAAGTGGTTAAAATCCTAAAATTACATGCAACAAAGGGAACAAAGGAGGAATTAATAAATTATGGTGTAGTGCCCACGAGTGCTAGCTGTTATTAAGAAAGGCGTACACATCCCATTCAACGTTTTAACCCCCAGGGTTGGTAGGCCTGAAGATCGAAAATCCACTGTGTCTCTCCATGATGGGGAATACTTCTCAATGTTTTGACACACCATATGAGGGAAAGCCCTTCCTAATATTAGTCAAATATTCCCAGATGCGAACATTTAGTGGTCGGCAGTCCTTCCTGCATATTGTATGCCACATATGCAGCCCAGGAGGTAAACTACCCCTTTAGTGTGACAAGTGATAAAATCCATAATAGGATAATTTTTAGGAGTGGTACTGGAATAAAAAGTATAGGTACAGTTCGTTTTGGAGGTTTTACATACTTTACATCTCTTACACGGAAAAAAACCTTTGAGATTTTTTTTAATTATATTTTTTTTTACTGGAGGAGGTTCTATTGGATTGGGTCTATTGTGTCTTTAAGAATTCAGGCCCTTTTGAAAATGACCTGAGGGCCTGTCGGTGAGACCCAAAACATTGTCATAACCACCTCCCGCCCGCCGTATAGTAAAATGGCGGCAAGTAGGATCCCCTCACCGTATGGGTACAGTGTTGCATGACTGGGAAAAAGTGTGAGAGAGCCGAAAATTGGCCTGGGCAGGAAGGGGGTAAAAGCGCCTGGTATTTTAAGGATGTTCCATGTCTTTTTAAAAGGTCTATTTTCTATAATCTGTCGAAGGTGTATTTGAAAGCTCCGGGACTCAGAGGGAGCCACATGAGCTGCATCAGCGGCAAGGACGCCTGTGGTGGGCGAGTGGGGGAGAGGCTCCTGCGACCAATTATAATCACTCTACTAATAAGCAGTACTAGAAAAATCCCAGGATGCATGAGGATCTTGTAGTGATCCCGAGCGTCCTAGAGTGTATGGGCATCTGTTTTTCCAATGCTCTAATGCAGCCCTCAAAATTTCCACTCGCCTGCTAGCATTTGGCGAGTGGATTTAAGCTGGGGGCAAGTGATGACAGGGCTGCATGACCAATGTCCCTTCAATCTGTGCCTACACTTAGAGTCCCGATGAGATTGGCGGCCGAAGAGGAAAGGTGCATGCTCGGGAAAAGTAGTCTGGTGAGCCGCGCACAGGCAGAGCAGTACACAGGTGCTCTCCTTACAATTCTCATTAAGCCATGGGACCCAACAGTATGACCTCTCTGAGCCTGCCCCCCTCCCCCCGACCAATGTAGCTGGAGAGCAGAGAGCAGGGAGCAGGAAGTAATGAGTCAGGTGGAGGATTGCGAAAATTACCACTCCGGGTGTCCCAGGTAGGCAGTGCAGCGCTCACTGAAAGTTGCCCTGACATGAGAGCGGCAGCCTTCCAGTTTGTGCAGTTTTCTTCTCCTTGTGCTCTATGTAAGTGTCCAGCAGTTTAGCCTGAGCACTGTGAACAGACTGGTCTCAATGTGTGCTGTGCGCTGTCAGTGTGCACTGTGCTATGGTGTCAACGGCTGTGCAGTTGTGTGGATCTCGGCGCTGGATTGTACTTCCTCCCGCTGTGCTGCAGCTCCTCTCCTCACTGCCAGCCTGAATAAAAGGGGGAAGTGGGGACATGCAAGCGTGGAGCCACACACACAGGCTCCTGATGATGAGATGAATAGGAGAGAGAGAGAGAGGATGGATGGGAGTTGCAGAGGAGACAGCAAGAGAATGGGGAAGAGACCCAGTTCTAGTGCCCTGTCCCTCTGGTCTGCCCCCAGTGCCCTGTCCCTCTGGTCTGTCCCCAGTGCCCTGTCCCTCTGGTCTGCCCCGAGTGCCCTGTCCCTCTGGTCTGTCCCCAGTGCCCTGTCCCATTTTGTTAAAGTTGTTTTGGTAATATTTAATTGTGTAATTTGATTCTGCATAAAACATTTAACAGTGTCGTTCCATGAGATAATCTACGAGGGCGTGTTTAGGGGTGCAATTAGGCGTGGAGCAGTGTATGAATTAGGTGGGGCAACTGATGGCGAGTAACTTTTGAGGCCTGGCTAGTAGCTCAGGGCTTGAAATTTTGAGCCCTGCTCTAATGCACAGGTGTCAAACACAAGGCCTGTGGGCCTAATCCGGCCCTCCAGGCCATTTCATTTGGCCCTCACACCTCTCCTGCAGCTGCAGGAGAGCTCTAGCCCCCCCTCTGGTCCTTCTCCAGACCCTTATTTTCTGCTTTCAACCAATGCACCCAGCTTCTTCCCAGCAGCAGCATAAGGAAAGGGGGGTGCACTGTGATATAAGGGAGAGTGGGAGACCCAACCTCTGATGGTGGGGGGGCTCTTGACATCTAATATAAAGGGGAGGGGAATGCGCAGGATATCTAATCTTACAGATACAACCGACCCTTTTGAGGAAATACTTAACATTGATTGCGCCTCATATACTCAGGGTCAACTTTACGCTGGGACAAGCCTAACGTAAACGTTGTAACTTTACTGCCTCGGCCGCGCGTACGTTCGGAAATTCGCGAAAATAGCTAATTTGCATACTCGACGGGGAAAACGACGGAGGCGACACCTATCGGACAAAAAAAATTGCATTTAAGATCCGACGGCGTTATAGACTTACGCCTATCAGATCTAATGGATATCTATGCGTAACTGATTCTAAGGCCCCATACACACGATAGAATCCATCCGCTGAAAAATCCCAGCGAATGGGTTTCAGCGGATAGATCCTATGGTGTGTACGTTCCAGCGGATACATTTCCGCGGATATTTATCCGTCGAATAGCTTTTCAGCAGATAAAATATTTGCTGACATGCTAAACGAATGTATCCGCTGGAATCCATCCCAACGGATGGATCCGCTGGTTTGTATAAACTCACCGGATCCATCCGTCCGAAGGGATCCCCCGCATGCGTCGAAATGATTCGACGCATGCATAGAATTCCTTATATGACAGCGTCGCGCACGTCGCCGCGTCATAATCGCGGCGACGGCGCGACACGTTATCGCCAGAGGATTTCAGCGTGGATTTCCATGCGATGGTGAGTACACTCCATCGCATGGAAATCCGCGGAAATCCTCGAGAGGATTTATCCGTGGAAACGGTCCGCTGGACCGTATCCGCGGATAAATCCTCCCGTGTGTATGGGGCCTTAGAATCAGTCGCATAGATACGACGGCCCAGATACGAAGGCTCAACAACAGCGTGGGAGAAGCGGGGAGGACACCACTGAGGCCGCAGACGGACGCCGGACCGGACAAGGCCGCCGATGGACGCCGGGCAAGACACAGACGAGGGGCATTCAAACTGTAAGTATTTTATTTTTTTCCCGAAATTTCCCTTCCAGGTTGGGGGTGCGCGCTATACGTCGGGGCGCGTTATATGAAGATAAATACGGTATCTGATTACCATCAGTCTTCTTTCTTTCATCTCATCCTCACTTGTTTTGGTTTATTCTGCCTTGTTTTTTTTTTCCCATTGTTCTTTTTTTCTTTCCTTTTTTTGTTTTTGATTTTCTTCTTTTTTTCCCCGCTGTACTCTTGCATCACACAATCACATTCACCTACACACACATGTGCACCCACCCATATAATCACTCACACCCTTATTTACAGAATCACGTACACTCCTTTTATTACAATTAATATAATAATTAAAGAATCTTCTTTTAACCAATTAATTCTTTGACATTATTAACCTTGCCGCTAGAAAAAAACCCTGGGGGAACCTTTCCCGTATTGTAGTCATTTTGGGTGTGCAGCACCAATATCTCTCATACCATGTCGGCTATTCTGGTGGGAATGCCTTAATCAAACACACCCAGCGTGACGCTTGGGGGCTTCATGTGCAGCAGCCCTGGTGGGCATATATTGCAGTCTTGGGGGAGGCACCATTTCTCTTTTCATACTGGACACTTCCTAGATCACACATGAAAGCCATGTCACGAACACTGGGATCACCAGGTACACTTACTTCCAAAGTTCCCCTACTTCTTCTCCTCCCTGTTCTTTCTTTTGTCACCATCCATAGTCCCCGAGTCTCTGGACAGGATTGGTCTGCTGTGATTCTGGGACATTGTACTATATCACTCTTTGCTCTTTGTTTGTGCCTTTCTTTGGTTCATTGATCATTGGTTGTCTTCACTACACTTTTCTGCTTTTCCATTTTCACACTTTGGTTAGTCCTGAATCCCTGGACAGTATTGGTCTGTTGGGATTTCACAATGTCTTACCGTGCCCTTTCTGTTTGTCCTGTTGTGAGGTTCTTTGGTGGTCTTCACACACTTTTTTCTGTTTCATTCTCCTCACCATGGGCCCTTTGCCCTTTGCTAGTCACACCTCACTTTCTCTGTTGACCACATCATTTTACATTCCACATAGATTGGAGCTGTCCACAGATATCTTCCTGCAGCTCACCCTGGACACTTTTCATCGCTCCCCTTGAGTGTGGTGTTCTCCGCCTTGGCTTCCCCCTCCAGCTCCCGACGGGGTTAATTTCCGGCCTTCCTCAGCCATCAGGCTCTAGCATTCCATGACCATTTTTAGAGCTGTAAAGTAAGTAATTTTGGGATGTGTTTTTTCTTTCCTTTTCTTGTATCCTAATTTAATTCATTGGAGTAATTTGGCATATATATTTTTATAGACATGTGTGAAGGACTTTTATGCAATTGCCTATATATGCTTCAGTTTAATTCTCTCCCTGCTATTTTAATGTCTGTGTGTGAAGAAGACCTGTGTTTACCCTTAAGAGATGTGTTTTGTTTCGTCAGGCTAAATGATTAGATAATTGGCTCATGTTAATTATTCTGATTGCTTCGTTGTAGTAATTAACTTCACTGATGTCATTATCTAAAGAAATGTGCCTTGTCAGGGTCGGCACCAGAGTGTCTACCTATAATCTGTATGGGAGCCCCAGTGTGTGGAAAGAGGGTGGAGATTTCATTGTTCTTTGATTGATGATTAGCTTGCAAACTGTATATAACTAGCAGAATGCTGCCATTAAAGAGAGTCTTGTTCCAGCATTAAGCTTTGGCTCATGTGTGGATTATTCGGCGATTCCAGGGAGTTCTACTCGTGGAATATTGGGTGTTTTTCTTTTATGGGAAGAAGGGAATGCTTGACGGGTATATGTTCTACTACCGTCACAACATGAATTCTGCATTTTCTTCTGAAGAAGTGGAACCGAATCCACGAAACCCGTCAAGCTTATTAATGCAGTTTTTTTATCCAATCATGTTTGTATATTATACTTTTCCTTTGATTTTATCAAGCATGTGCAATAATGGTAATTCTTACACGTCTATTATATGCTGATCAGCTCGTCATATCTGCTATGTACAATGTCCCATGCATATTTATATGAATAAACCTCTTTTCATCGTGTAATTCATTTGTTTTTTTCTAACACACATTTAAAGTCCCAATTTTCCTCCTTTTCATAATACTGTGGGCCAGATTCACGTAGATGGGCGTATTCTTGGGCGGGCGTAACGTATTTGATTTACGTTCCCCCGCCGCAAATTTTTCAGGTAAGTGCTTTATTCACAAAGCACTTGCCTGTAGAGTTGCGGCGGTGTTGCGTAAATCACCCGGCGGAATTCAAATTCGGCGGGTAGGGGGCGTGTTTCATTTAAATGAAGCGCGTCCCCGCGCTGAACGAACTGCGCATGCGCCGTCCCTAAAAAATCCTGGCGTGCATTGCTCTAAATGACGTCGCAAGAACGTCATTGGTTTCGTCGTGAGCGTAACTTACGTCCAGCTGTTTTCTGAATCGACGTACACAAACAACGTAAAATTTCAAAATTCGACGCGGGAACGACGGCCATACTTAACATTGGCTGCGCCTCATAGACCCAGGGGTAACTATACACCGGAAAAAGCTGAACGCAAACGACGTAAAAAAAATGCGCCGGGCGGTCGTTCGTTACTGAATCAGCGGAAATCCTCATTTGCATATTTGTTGCTTAAAAACGAAAACGAAACGCCACCTAGCGGCCGGCCTGGAATTGCAGCCTAAGATCCGACGGTGTAAGACACTTACACCTGTCGGATCTTAGGAATATCTATGCGTAACTGATTCTCTGAATCAGTCGCATAGATACGACCGACAGAACTCAGAGATATGACGGCGTATCAGGAGATAAACCGTCGTATCTCTTTGTGAATCTGGCCCCATGTGTCTTTCCTATATTGTCTATATACCTCTGACAAAAAATGTATTCCTTCTTAAGGCCCATACACACGGTCGGACTTTTTGCCAACAAACTTCAAAATGAGCAAGTTTGCAAAAAAATCCGACCGTGCGTACGCTCCATCGGACAAACTTTTTTGGTTTTCATCGGACGAAAGTTTGCTCTGCAAACGGAAAAACTTTTCGGCAACAAAAGTCTGAGGCCTCGTACACACGACAGAGTTTCTCGGCAGAATTCGTCGAGAATCTCGGTGAAGAGCCGGATTCTGTCGAGAAACTCGGTCGTGTGTACATTTTCGGCCCGATGGAGCCGCCGAGGAACTCGTCGAGCAAATAGAGAGCAGGTTCTCTATTTTCTCGATGGCAGTGGATTTTGGCTCGACGAGTTCTTCATCGGGCTGTTTTTTAAACGAGAAACTCGGTCGTGTGTATGCTAAGAAACCTGTCAAAAACTTAGACACTGGAGACCAACATAGGTAAAACTAGCGTTTGGAATGGAGATAGCACATTCGTGTCGCTTCCAACATTATTTAATCGTTTATTTGCAGCGCTTTACACAATTTTTTGTAAGGGCACAAAACAGCAATATAATAATTTTTTTTTAAGATATTCACACAGAGTTCCTTAAAATTAGGTGGAACCTTTTTCTTACTGGACTCAATATTTTTTTTTTTTTTTATTGTCACCTTATTTTGGTCGTGTGTTTTAAATCCTGCTTTTAATATTCACCTTAATTTTAAATTTTAAAAAAATGCAAATCCTTTTTTTTTTTGTAATGTCAAGTTCCCCCCATAGAAACCTTATTACTTTGTCTTATCTCATGTGTCCCTTTCAAATTACACCTTATATCCAATTTTTAAAAAATAAGAACCTGCCTTCTCACTTGCAAAATTGAAATGTAAAAAAATACAAGGACAAGTATGAACTGTAAAAAAAAAATGTACCATTTATTTTGGTAATAAAAATAAATTTACTATGCAAAAGTCAGCACTGGAGAGCTTGCTGCCATTTGTGCACAGCCAGGTGTGGCCTGATGTGACTGGTGATCAGTTGGAGGCCAAAATGGGGACTTGAGAGGTTCATTCAGGAAGTCACGCATCAAGGTCTTGGACTCCCCGAGGTCAGAAACTGGAGCAGGGCAGGCAGATGTCACCAGGTTGTGGTACTACAGCAGCCTGAACTCTGGTACACCACATGGAAGTAAGGGAGTCACTTTCTGGATTTCTTCAAGGCCTTCCTTGGTGGCTTCCCTGCAGCCTGCTCTTTCACCTTCTCTGCAGCCTTCTCAGCAGCCTTCCTCTTCTGCCTGGCTGGAGGTGGTGCCACAGGGGTAGTACTCATGCCAGGAGGAGGAGTAGACGAAGGTGGTGGAGGATGAGTAGCCGACGGTGGTGGAGGAGGAGGTGGAGGAGGAGGAGGAGCAGTAGAAGGAGGAGGAGTAGTAGAAGGAGGAGGAGTAGTAGAAGGAGGAGTAGAAGGAGGAGGAGCAGTAGAAGGAGGAGGAGTAGAAGGAGGAGGAGGAGCAGTAGAAGGAGGAGGAGCAGAAGGAGGAGGAGTAGAAGGAGGAGGAGTAGAAGGAGGAGGAGTAGTAGAAGAAGAAGAGGAAGCAGAATGTTCAGAAGGAGCAGGAGAAGAAGAGGAAGAAGAATGTTCAGATGGAGCAGGAGAAGAAGAGGAAGAAGAATGTTCAGATGGAGCAGGAGAAGAAGAGGAAGAAGAATGTTCAGAAGGAGCAGGAGAAGAAGAGGAAGAAGAATGTTCAGATGGAGCATGAGAAGAAGAAGAAGGTGGGGGAGCTTGAGAAGGAGCATGAGAAGAAGAAGAAGAAGAAGAAGGTGGGGGAGCTTGAGAAGGAGCATGAGAAGAAGAAGAAGAAGAAGGTGGGGGAGCTTGAGAAGGAGCATGAGAAGAAGAAGAAGAAGAAGGTGGGGGAGCTTGAGAAGGAGCATGAGAAGAAGAAGAAGAAGAAGAAGGTGGGGGAGCTTGAGAAGGAGCATGAGAAGAAGAAGAAGAAGAAGAAGAAGAAGGTGGGGGAGCTTGAGAAGGAGCATGAGAAGAAGAAGAAGGTGGGGGAGCTTGGGAGTTATGTGGTGTGTGAGGATGGGGATGGCGGCAAATCACAGTGTCCTCCGTGAGAAGACCCCTCACCCCCTGATTTGCGAGGGTGATGAGGAGGCCCTCAAAGAGGAGGCGTTGGTCTAATGTCATTTCTGACATTTTGGCCAAAACCACTGTTACAAATCCCTCCTGAGCAGTGGAAGGCTGTTGAAGGGTTGCATGGGCGTCCCCAATGAGGGCTAGTGAGGCGTCACGCACCCTTGTATCCCTCACCTGCCTTCTCGGACGCAGACGAAGAGGAGACACCTGGCATCTTGTGCTTGGCCCAGCAACCTCGTGCAACCCACTTGGGCCTGCCACCTCATCCGCTCCACTTGGGCCTGCCACCACGTTACAGATACTTGGGCCTGCCAACACGTCCAAGATACTTGGGCCTGCAGCCTCCTCCAAGCCACTCACCCTGTCCTCCTCCTGCCTGGCATTTTCCTGATCCTCCTGCTGCCTGGTCTCGTCCTGTGTATGGAAAAAAAGTAAAGTTTTACTATTTTAAAAAATTTTTGTTTTATTTATTTAAGCTCCTGACTGTTGCATTTTTTTTAGTCACGACTTAGCTAAGCCAATCATTCTGACCCATGTTTTATGGTCAATCACACCACAAAAATTCATGGCCAATACTGACAAATTTTAGGAATAACACTTTTAGATCTAATTTTTATTTACCTTTAACATCTTAATTTACATCTCTTTAACAACATTTAAACACCACACATTTGCACATTGAAAGTACTATATACCTGGCTCCAGCTGGGCAAATCCGGATCTTCATCCAGGATGGAAGGCTGCTGAGAGGGTTCATCTGCAGAGGGAGCAGCAGGTTGGCTGGAGGGAAGGCTGGACCTTCTGTGGCTTCTGGGGGGAAGGCTAGAAAGTGACTCCCTTACCTCCAGGTGTTCATCCAGGAAGCTCAGTTTGCTGTAGTACCACAACTTGGGTTTAAATACCCGCCCTGCTCCAGCTCCAGACCTCATCGAAGCCAAGACCTTGTTGCGTGCCTTCCTGTAGGTGCCTCTCAAGGTCCCAATTTTGACCTCCAACTGGTCAGTTGTCACATCAAACCCCACCTGTCTCCGCACAAGTGGGAGCAGGCTCTCCAGTGCAGTTTTGCGCAAGTCTCTATTTCTAGATATGGGGTCTTTGGTGGCCCACAGAACAGGAAGTTCTTGCCACCGATCAATGAAGATCTCCAAGAAGTCGGGTCGGTTAAAGAGATTCATCTTTTCCTGTCCAAAACCAAGGATAAAAAAATAATGTCACTACACAATCTATAAAGTCAATTACTCTTTCTCACAAGCTAGCCCTTAAAGGGTCACTAATGGAAAACTATATTTTTGGAGGAAATGACTGTTTACAGTGTCTAGAGACATACAAGTGCATACATATAATGTGCCTCTAGTTTCACTTTTGTTTTTAAATTTATTTAATGTTTCTGTGAAGTAAAGAGACACACAGAACCCAAAAAAAATAAAAGCAGGGCATATTTTAATTTCTAAAATTATTAGCATTGTTTTGGTGGATTTTTAGACACACAGCTTAGACCACAGTGACAAGCTCCCCTGATAAATTTGAGAGGGAGCCAGAGAACCAGGAAGTGATGATTTATGCAAAGGATTACAGCTGCTTAAAAGCAAAAAGGGACAATGAGGACATGAAATCAAGACTGATATAATGTAAAGTTAGTTATTTCTGCCCCAAACAATTTTGGCTTATTGCTCCTTTAAATGTCTGTCTTTCCTGAATATGCCACCGCTGTCCCAAGTTCGAAGCATACCTACACGCTTGTCGTTCAAACGTCTTTCTTACGCAACCCGGTCGTATGGACGCTACATGTGTTCGAGCCTTATATACACTCCGCACACGACATCCGCCCATGCTTAAAAAAAATTGATGTTTCCCCCCCGCCCCTTATCTTCCGTCGCAAAAACGACAAGGAGGAATTGGCAGCAGATCATGTTGGGTCAGTTCCTAGGAAACAGATGACCAGTTGTGTCGAACTAATAAGCCAGATCTCATCCTCATTTGTGTATGAAACGTTAGTTAGAGAAAAGCACTCCCGATATAGTTTGGTCAAGACATAAAAGCGACCATTTGCATCATGTTTAAACCGACTTGTTTTTAGAAGACATCCTGATGAGAACCGAGATTGCCCACACAACAGTAGTTGGATCAAAATGCATAATCAAAGCGTTGTTTACGTACGACGGCACTATGGCGGACCATTACCTTCAAATTTCAAACTGGCTATGTTTTAATTTATGAACCTAAGATGTAGGCCACAAAATCATTCAATCAAGAAAAACATGTAAAATGTAGTTACATACCGGTCTTTGACCCGATCGTTATCTCCGCCGTCTTCCACAAACTGTGAACGCCCCTTTTACTCACGTGGTAGCCCTTTATACACGCGCATGTGGGACTTTACGCACGTCTCCCCGCCCCTGACGTTCATGGTGTCGTATTTTCCCCGCCCCTTTTCCATCTTTTTTTTGTTGGAAGCACATGGAGAATATGGCAGCACGGCGAATCCGTTGTAAGGCCTCCAACATGACCTTTGAGGAAATGGTGGAGATGGTCCTCATCCTCAAAGCAGAGGACTACGATGGGAGGCATGGGCCATATAAGTACCCTAATAAGGTCAAGGCCCAAATAATGGAGAAGGTGAGGAGGAGTCTCCATCAGAAATTTGGGGTGAAAAGGTCCAAAGAACAGATCCGGAAAAGGTGGTGTGACCTTAAAAAACGTGAGCCGGAACAAATGAAGAGGATCAGGAGAGTGATTAGAAGAAGTAAGTTTGTTATATATTTTGTAAGATTTGTTCCGCGCCATGTGTTTTTTATTTCAGGTTGTACTGTAATATTTTTTTATGCACAAGAATTTGTCGTCAAACTGGACGTCCATTCGGAACGACTAAATATTGTGTTTAAAATCCTACAAATTATGACATTTTTTAAAAATTGGGGTGAGATCAATCGTGAAAATTATGTAGATGTGCTATTAAAACCACAAAACTTTTTTTACAAATTAAATATACAGTAAAAGGAGAGTCTGCTCAGCAGTCGGTGACACATGTGGACTCATTTGCATAATTGTTGTCCCCTTTAATAACCCATTTTGGGCTTCACACAGAGCTGAGGTGATCCAGTGTATACTTGGTTGGCTTACATGTTTAAAAGTAGACCAAAGCTACAAGATTTGTCAGGATCTTTGTGAATGCCTTCAATCCTGTGTTTTGCCCTGAGGGGTTTTTCAAAACATCAATAGTCCCAGAAATTGTATAAAGTGAATCATATTCCTCTTTCAGGCCTATAAGCTATAAAAATCCTGTTTCCATTTTCTTCATTCTCGTAGGGCGTCATGAAGCAAGAAGGGAGCAAGAAGTCCAGCAAGCCACACCCCCGAGGGATGGTGATGATGCGCAGCCTGCCACCACATCAGGTAAAGTAACATATAACTAACCCAGCTTCAGGTAATGTAGATGTAGGCCTGCCTAATTTAAAAAAATTGTTTTGTCCCACATTTCAGGATCAGGTGGTGGCTTGGACAGGCATACTAAACAGATGCTGATCTCCGAAATATGGGCCTGCAGAGAAGAGGTGGAGGAGATACATCTGGCCAACAGAAAAATAAACGAAAGAACAAGGAGGGTGGAAACTAAATTAAAAAATTTACTAGATGTTTTGGGGAGAGTCTGAATCAGAAAAAAAAAATTTTTTAAAATACCAGATTTTGCTGTTTATTTAATTAAAAAAAAAACAAAAAAATAATATAACCAGATTTTGCTGTTTATTTAATTAAAAAAAAAACAAAAAAATAATATAACCAGATTTTGCTGTTTATTTAATTAAAAAAAAACAAAAAAATAATATAACCAGATTTTATACTTTATTTAATTAAAAAAAACCCAAAAAAATAATATAACCAGATTTTATACTTTATTTAATTAAAAAAAAAAAAAATAATATAACCAGATTTGACAGTTTCTTTAATAAAAAAAATAACCAAAAAATAAAATAACCAGATTTTAATGTTTATTAAGAAAAAAAACCAAAAAAATTACAAAAATGATTGTATATTGTATGAGAAAAAAAAACAAAAAAATTACAAAAATGATTGTATATTGTATGAGAAAAATCACCAACAAAAATACAAAAATGATTGTATATTGTATGAGAAAAAAAACCAAAAAAATTACAAAAATGATTGTATATTGTATGAGAAAAATCACCCACAAAAATACAAAAATGATTGTATATTGTATGAGAAAAAAAAACAAAAAAATTACAAAAATGATTGTATATTGTATGAGAAAAATCACCAACAAAAATACAAAAATGATTGTATATTGTATGAGAAAAATCACCAACAAAAATACAAAAATGATTGTATATTGTATGAGAAAAAAACCCAAAAAAATTACAAAAATGATTGTATATTGTATGAGAAAAATCACCAACAAAAATACAAAAATGATTGTATATTGTATGAGAAAAATGACCAACAAAAATACAAAAATGATTGTATATTGTATGAGAAAAATATAACAAAAATTTTTGTAGGGTATTTTGGAAAAAATAAAAATAAAAAAATTAAGAAAATAAAGAGCTTTTGAACATCAAAAAAGTGTGTGGTGTTTTTCCTAAAATACGTTAAATTTTCTATGTGTTTGGTTTGGGGGTCACCTGGGAAATGTTTGCTAGTTGATAATGAAAATACACTTAGTTACACTTAGTAAAGAACTCCAAACAACACAAGCAAGACATAACAAGTTTATAAAAAAGATTATGATTTATTTTGGTGAAAGATAAAATTATGGCAAATTTGCTTGAGATGGTATTGCCCCCCTACCCATGAAATAGTCCATGTATTTGTCCCGCACTTCACGGGCACTCTGGGGGGGCAGTCCTGTGTGGCCAGCTTCAAGGCCCGCCAAAGTTTCTGCAGGGGTCAAATGTTGTGCCTCGGGCCCAACCAGGGCCATATAATTTGGAGATTGTCTCCGCAAAAAATTGTGGAGAATGCAGCAGGCAAAAATAATAGTATTCCACTTATATTCCGCCATGTGGAGAGAGGTGAGGAAAAGGCGGAACCGGCTGGCCATGATGCCGAAAGCGTTCTCAACCACTCTACGTGCTCGGCCCAGCCTGAAATTAAAGACACTCCTCTCTGGGGTGAGGGTGCGCTGAGGGTATGGCCTCATAAGATGGGGTCCCAGGGCAAACGCTTCATCAGCCAGGAAAACAAATGGCAGGCCTTCTACATTCTGGTCATCCGGTGGCAATGACAGATCATCATCCTGAAGGCGAAGCGCGAACTCCGTCTGCCTGAAGGCTCCCCCATCCGATACCCGTCCATTCATCCCGACATCCACAAAAAGGAATTCATACTGTGCTGACACCACCGCCATCAGCACAATACTGTTGAACCCCTTATAATTAAAGAACTGGGATCCTGAACGGGGTGGAGGCACGATGCGGACGTGCTTCCCGTCGATGGCTCCCCCGCAGTTGGGGAAGTTCCATCGGGTCTGGAAGTCCAAAGCCACAGACTGCCACTCCTGTGGTGTGGACGGAAGCTGGGGAAGAAAAAAAGAAAAAATTAGCCACATAACCTTGCAAGCAGATTAGACAAAGACATTATAAGCATTCTAACATTTCTGGGAACTAGCATATTATATCTAAATATATTTAGACAATTAACACATTAAACACCCCCTCTGATGGGCCAGTGCCCAAGTTTGGGGGAGGGCTAGATGAGTTTTGGAGTACTAAAAAAATATAATTTTGATTATTGGTGAACATAGACTTTACAACACATTTTGGAGGGGAGGGCTAGATGAGTTTGGGAGTACTAAAAAAATATAATTTTGATTATTGGTGAACATAGACTTTACAACACATTTTTGAGGGGAGGGCTAGATGAGTTTGGGAGTACTAAAAAAATATAATTTTGATTATTGGTGAACATAGACTTTACAACACATTTTGGAGGGGAGGGCTAGATGAGTTTTGGAGTCCTAAAATATAAAAAAAAATATTTTTAATATTGGTGAACATAGACTTTACAACACATTTTGGAGGGGAGGGGGGGGACATTACAATGGATATAACACAATACATTGGGAAGTGACTAGACTAGGTAGGTTGGGGCCCAGGATAGCATGCTGGGGAGGTAAGTGATGGGAAATATGCATGTAGGCCAAAAAAGGGGCATCAAAGTTTACATCATGCATGGGGGCAAAGGGGACATTCACAGCATATTCCAGACATGGTAATTAGGGAAGGAGGAGATAACTACAAGACATTAGCATACATTATAGACATAAAATGTGATATTAAAGGAGAAAACTTACCCTCATATATTCCTCCTGCAGAACCTGGATGATGGCAGAGCAGGTGTCAGGAATGATGAGGCCCAGAGCCTGGGGGGAGATGCCCGTCGAGAACTTTAAGTCCTGAAGGCTTCTCCCAGTTGCCAGATAACGGAGGGTGGCAACTAGCCTCTGCTCAGCACTGATGGCTTCCCGCATAACGGTGTCCTGCCTGGTAATATAGGGGGACACCAAAGCCAACAGGTGCTGAAAGACGGGATCAGACATCCTCAGGAAATTCCTGTAATCAACAGGATTATTTTCCTGAAGCTCCCGCAGCAAAGGCATGTGAGAGAATTGGTTCCTACGGAGCAACCAATTCTTGGTCCATGAACGTGTCCTCCTCCTGTTCATGAACTCCTCATCGTCTAGGTCATAAACAAACAGACCTATACTCAGAAGATGCTTAGCACTAAGTCGGCGACGACTAGGTGCCTGCAACATGGCTACAAGGCTAGTTACGAACGACAAATCAGAATTGCACTAAACAGACCGCAGTGAAGAACAGCAAGACCTATGAAGAATGACCCTGACAATGAAAAACGCGGGGACAGGACCGCAATGTAAAACAATACGACCTGACCGCACGTCTCGATTGCCTAGATACGACCCCCACAAGTACAAACTGAACGGCAGAGATCAATCTGAAAGCACAAAGACTGAAAAGCACGAATCGTCACTCACCAAACTTTTACTAACACACGTAAACACGGAATCAGCAAAAGGAGCCCCAAGGGTGGCGCCAACAAAATCAAACCTCCCCTTTATAGTCGCGTCATACGTCGTGAGCGTCATCGCGCCGGAGAACGACCAGATTTTGGTATGTTACGTGTGTACGCAAAGCAAGCCTGCCGAGCTTCTCGACAAGTTCAACAAGGAACTCGACGAGGAACTCGACGGGCTTGGCACGTCGAGTTTCTCTGTCGTGTGTACGAGGCCTCATGGTGCACTTCCGACTGTGTGTACAGGAATCCATCGGACTTTTGTCCAAAGTACAAATATGCATGCCCAGAACGAATGGTAAAATCAACCAACAATAGCAGAAGTTCACCAAAGGGTGGTGGTAAAGGGCAGAAAAGTGCAGAAAAACCATGTGATGTTTTAGGAAAGTTTGCAGAAAAGTCCGAGCGCGTGTATGCTATGGGTGTGCCCGGTCAACTCCCTTCGGACAAAAATCCAAGGAAAAGTTTGTTTGAAGTCCGACCATGTGTACGAGGCTTTAGGGTGAGAGCATATGGCTTCATTTTACCAAAAGGCCATAAACAGGTTGGCGAGACTTGGAGCGAATTTGGTTCCCATCGCCACACCTGTTGTTTTTTTTTTGCAGAAAAAAAATCCCCAACAAAATAGAAGTAATAATGTTCAATTCCAAACCTTAAAAGCTCCAGAATTATTATTTTTTTGTTTCCTGGGTAGTTGTTTATTAAATACCAAGAAATATTCCACCGCCTCATAAACCCTATAATGGGGAATGATAGTATGAAGCGAAGAGACATCTGCTGTCACCAGAAACACCTTTGTGTGCGTCTCGGTACAGGCAAATTATTTCAGAGGCTGGGGAGTGCAGGCTTTCGGTGAAGCGCTGTTTCTTAGCTTCCTCTGAGCAAGACTACTCCCCCAGACATTGAAGGGTGCGCTCTTTCCATGCCTCAAACTCCTCTTATCCTTTCGGCACAGGGACATTACCAGAGAATGGGGTAGATTCAGCAAGCAATTACGCCTGCGTAAGTAGCGCCGGCGTATGAACTTTCTGTAATTTAGAAAGCTCGATACGCCGACTGTAGCCTAAGATACCACTGGCATAAGGCTCTTATGCCGTCGTATCTTAGGCTGCATTCTGACGCTGGCCGCTAGGTGGCGTTCCCGTAGTTGTCAGCGTAGAGTATGCAAATTGCATACTCACGCCGATTCAAAAACGTACGCGCGCCCGGCGGTCGTGTTTTACGTCGTTTGCGTTCGTCGCTTTCGTCGTAAGGCTGCTCCTGCTATTAGGAGGCGCAGCCAATGGTAAGTATAGACGTCGTTCCCGCATCGCGATTTTCAAAATTTACGTCGTTTGCATAAGTGGATCGTGAATGGCGCTGGACGGCATTTACGTTCACGTCGAAGCAAATGACGTCCTTGCGACGTCATTTACCGCAATGCACGTCGGGAAATTTTCCCGACGGAGCATGCGCAGGCGTGGGAACGCGCCTAATTTAAATGATCCACGCCCCCTACGGGATAATTTAAATTACACGCGCTTACGCCGGCCCCTTTTACGAAACGCCACCGCAAATTACGGAGCAAATGCTTCGTGAATGAAGCGTAGCTCCAGTAATTTACGGAGGCGTAGCGTAAAAACGGTACGCTGCGCCGCCGTAGCAGTGCGCGCCCCTACCTGAATCTACCCCAATGATTTTAACTTTTTATAGTGTGCGGACTGTAACCCCTGTGTCAGCATTTCTGTCAGCTTAGTTCAATTATACATTGCATTGTCACTAGATGGTTCACTATCACTAACCAAACTGGGAGGATAACTAGCGGACATTGGTTCTTTCTTTACCTGACCCTGCAAGGGGGTATCGGGTAAATATCTCCATTTAGGAGCAACTGGATTGGGTTTTTCCTCCATATTGTTAGTACCACTTCGATCTCAGCAGTGCCTCCAAATGTAGCCCTGTTATGGGGGGGGGGGGGTGGTTAATATGAAGTTGCTCTCTCCACACAGGCTATGGCGCTACTGTATGTAGAAATTTCATAACTTCCTCTGATGGCTAGAGGAGGTGAGCACAGAAGACAAATGTGAGGATCACAATGTTTCAAGACACTTCGAACAGTTTCATGGAAGAAGTTTCTCGGCCTTAAAAGTGATACCGTGTTTCCCCGAAAATAAGCCTGTGTCTTATATTAATTTTGGCAACCTAAAACACACTAGGGCTTATTTTCGGGGGGTGTCTTATTTAACTATGGTATGTACAATGTTCCTAAAGTGGGTACCTTTCTTGCAGCTTCCCTGACTTTCCTGGCTGTCGCATGGTCTGCCTGGGCTCTTCTCTGCTCCAGGATCCCCGCTGGCGTCGGCCTGCTCCGTGCACTGGGGAGGGGGCCACGGGCGTCGGAGAGCAGAGGAGGAGGGAGCCGGCTTCCTTCTGGCATCAGCCTGCTTCGTGCATGCTCCGTGCACTGGGGAGGGGGCCGTGGGCGTCGGGCGGGAGGAGAGCAGAGGAGGGGGAGCCGGTGTCCTGCTGGCGTCTGCCCGCTCTGTACGCTGAGGAGGTAGGGGCTGCAGGCATCGGGCGGGAGGAGCGCGAAGAAGGGGGTAGCCAGTGTCTCGCTGGCGTCTGCCCGCTCCATGTGCTGAGGAGGGAGGGGCTGCGGGCATCAGGCGGGAGGAGAGAGGAGAGGGGAAGCCGCTGCAATCATTCTGCAAAATGAATTAAAAAAAAAAGTAAAACAAATTTTACAAGGGCTTATTTTCGGGGTCGGGCTTATATTGCAGCCCTCCCCAAGAATCATGCTATGTCTTATTATCGAGGTATGTCTTATTTTCGGGGAAACACGGTACAAAAAAAATAGGTGTCATCACAATGGACTAAATAGGGGACTAGAAATAGATACTGGCCCAGATTCAAAAAGCAATTGCGCCTGCGTAACCATAGTTACGCAGCGCAATTGCTTACTTGCCCCGGCGTAACAAGTTCTCCTGATTCAGAGAGCTCGTTACGCCGACTGCAGCCTAAGATATGCGTGGCATAAGGCTCTTATGCCCTCATATCTTAGGCTGCATTCTTACGTTGGCCGCTAGGTGGCGTTCCTGTTGTGGTCAGCGTATAGTATGCAAATTGCATACTAACGCCGATTCACAACGTTACGCGAGCCCTGCGTACGCAGTTTACGTCGTTTGCGTACGTCAGGTTTTGCGTAAGGCTGCACATGCTAAAAGCAGGGGCAGCCAATGCTAAGGATACCCGTCGTTCCCGCGTCGCGAGGTTTGAAATTTACGTAGTTTGCGTAAGTGAATCGTGAATGGCGCTGGACGCCATTCACGTTCACTTTGAAGCAAATGACGTCCTTGCGACGTCATTTACCGCAATGCACATCGGGAAAGTTTCCCGACGGAGAATGCGCTCTACGCTCGGCGCGGGAACGCGCCTAATTTAAATGATTCCCGCCCCCTACGGGATCATTTACATTAGGCGCCCTTATGCAGGGCATTTTTGAAGAGCGCCCATGCAAATTACGTGGCTACTGCTTCATGAATGAAGCGTAGCGCAAATAATTTGCGTAGGCGCAGGGTAAAAAGGGTACACTGCGCCTCCGTAAGGAGCGCGCAGCTGTACCTGAATCCACCCCACTGTGATCTATTATTAGTAGTTATTCATTTGTACTTAGTTTTATATAAATGTATATACATCTATTTATTAAAAGCAGGTTCCGGTAATGTTACAATCTCCTCCTTGTCCAATCAGAGAACTCTTTACATTCATTGACTGGGTCTGTCTAATCAGTGTCTTGTTATTGTCATTGTAACAAATGGTCTAATATAACCCCAGCAGTCGTTGTTGACGGGGTCTACCTGTGACCCAAATTGTAGCAGCTCTTTAGACCAGTGGTCTCTAAACTGCGGCTCAGTGATTTTGCAAAAAGTTCTTTATATTTTTCAAACACTTCCGATAAAAATTCCAGAAATATATTTTAAAATCTTGGAAAAGTTAATAGGAGGTTTCATATGGAGGGGAAAAAAGCCGCGTATAGCAGTGGAGACCCTGATTAGATCTAAAGAGGAAGGAGGAATACAGCTGCCGGACTTCAGAAGGTAATATGAGGCGGCGGTATTGAGGAGGATTACAGACTGGGTGCAGGGTGAGGCTGGGAGCAAAAAAAAGTGGGTAGAAGTTGAAGAAAGTTTAAGTAAAAAAGAGCTGGGAAATATAATATGGGTACCGAGGCAATATAGAGGACTACCCCTGGACATTCCTGTAATAACAAAAGAAACTTTTAGAATATGGGATAAGGTTTGTAAGAAAAATAAATTGCCCTATAATAGCCCGCTGCTGCCACTTACTGGTACGGACTTCTTCCCGCCGGGCAAGGAGGGGGGGGATGTACCTGAGGTGGGCAACCTCAGACACTCTAAGATTGAAGGATATAATAAAAGGAAATTAACTATGTTCGGTGGGAGAACTCCAAGAGAAATATGGACTGTATCCAGGAGACAGGTGGAGATACAGACAAGTCCAACATTTTGTTGGCACTCTGTCGAAGCCCCTGCGAGCTATGAATAAACTAAATCAATGGGAAAAATATATGACCCAAGGAGAACTTGGGAAATGGGGAATATCAAGCTTCTATAAGATGTTGATGACCAAGATAGAGCTAGGAAAATTGAAAATAATAGAAAGTTGGGAAATAGAACTTAATCAAACCATATCTAATAAGAAGAAGAGACAGGTACTAGAATACGTCCAGGCTACATCGATGGATGCAAAAGTAAAAGAAACCAATTATAAGTTACTTACTAAATGGTACCACGTGCCAATTAAATTACATAGAATGAATAGTGAGGCCTCCCCCTTATGCTGGAGAGAGTGCGGGATGGAGGGAACACATGCCCACATATGGTGGCAATGCCCCCTCATACAAGTATACTGGCGGGAGATACTAGGACTGATAAAAAAAATTAGTGGATACGAGATAAGATATGATCCATGGGAATGTCTGTTTCACACGAGTATGTCCAGGAAAAAGTATAGAGGTTCCTTGGTCCCGTTCCTATTGAATGGAGCCAAGGCACTAATACCTAGGAACTGGAGGGAAAAAAGAGTACCTTCGATAGGGGAATGGCTCCAAGAAATTGATAAAATGAAAGTGATGGAGGAGCTGTGGTCCTTTCAGGTAGAGTCTGGGCCAAGATATGAAATGATTTGGAGGGGATGGAGGGACTTCAGGGCTAGGGGGCGGGAGGGGGGAGAGGGGGGAGGAGAGAGTGGAGGGGAATAGAGGAGACCGCTAGTTGGGACTCCTAGAGTATTTGTGTTTTTTTTTTTGATGGTGGGGGTTTATATTTCAAAATGTGGGTAAAGTTCACAATAAGGGAAAATCGTAGTCCCAATAATAGAATGTTCTTTCTGCTTCTTTTCTCTTTTTCTTTTCACAATATAGGGGTAATTGTTTTATTCCCCTTCTGACTATTTTTTTTTTGGGTTGTCTTCTGCCCTCTTTATTTTTGTACACTTAAGTAAATACACAACAAGGGGAATTAACCCCTATATTTTTTTACTATATTCTAGATAGACTTATAGTTTCTTCTTTCTTCACAACACAGGGGAAAGTGTCGTGTTTTTTTTTTTTTTTCTCCCTTTCTCACGGTGGAGATTCTCTCCCTTTTTTTGTAAAATGCACAACTAGGGGAATTATTCCCTATATTTGACACAGAATTGATTTATTGTTTCTTTTTTTTTCTCTCCCCCTTTTTTCTTTAATTTTTTTTTCTTTTTTTTTTATTATTATTCCACAATATAGGAGAAATTGTCTTTAGTCTTATTCTCCTTATTGGGTAGTTTTTGCCCTTATTCCCTTTTTTTTTTTTTTTTTCTTGTCAAAATGGGGGAATTGTGTATATGTTTTTTGATTTTTGATTTCCCCTCTTATCATATAGGAAAATATATATATATTTTTATTTTTTATTTTATTTTTGTGTGTTATTTTGCACATTGAAGTTAATGCACAAGTAGGGGAATAAATCCCTATATTTCATATAGATTTGTATATAATTTTTTTTTTCTCTCTTCCTTCTCTCTCTCTTTCCCTCTCTCTCTCCTTTCTCTCTCTCTCCTTTTCTGGGCTCTTCCCCCCCTCCACCCACTATAGGTAGTGTAGCCCTATCCCTGGGTATCTCCCATAGAGAATAGATAGGGAAAGATCGGCTCGGGGGTGGAATGGGATGGAGAAATCCAGGAGTAGTACGTAGTAGTGGCAGAAGATGATCCAGCTTTTATACTCTTTTAGTGTAAGGGGTACATATAGAGACCATATATGTTAGTCTGTATATTGATTTTATGTTGTATTTATTGTACTGTTTTGTAAAAAGAATGAATAAAAGATTTTTGGGATAAACTGCGGCTCAGGGGCCGGATGCGGCTGTTTGTTTGCTGTTATCCGACCCATGGGGCAATATTTCATCCTCTGACACCAAGGATGGGACACAGTTCCTCCCAATAACACCAAGGACGGGGCATCATTTACTGGATATTGGCTAGTACTGGATATTGGCTAGTACATATGTCCTGTTTTCAATAGAGCAGGACAAAAATATATACCGCCCCTGTTCGTGTAATTTCCTACCAGGCATCCTGGCAGTGAAGCGGTTAACCACTAGAATCAGCTGTGAGAGTCCTGTAGACAGTCAGCAGGCACATTGGTCTAGCAGACGGACGTGTGCCTGAGAGCTCCTCTCACCCGACCTCCAGTAGTCATCCTCCCCGCACAGCAGACAGCTAGGCAGGCAGGCTGGTGTTTCTTTTTTCCTCCAGGATTACATGAAACAACTCCAGCTTCCAGCTTCCAGCTCCCAGGAACCCAGGATTAACAACTTGCTTCCTCCTCCCTTTGGGGCCCTTCTTCTCCACAGTCTCCAGGGAGACTAAACAGGTAGGCCCCTGTTTCTCAGGGCCATCCACCTCCCCTGAGCCGTTTGGCGGCCGTCCTTTTCAGGACAAACCGCCGGATCGGCGAAAACACTGCGGCTCTCCCCCTCTTTTCTCACCCCTACATTAACATCCATATCCCCGACCACAATCGAGGCATCCCTCCCTCGCCGCCGCCCCCCCCCCCCCCCCCGCCGCTGGTTCCCGTCTTTTTCAACGATCCGTGCCAGCCTATGCCAGATTTGCGGCAGCTGCGCCTTAGGAAAGACCGCGGCTTCATCCGCGGCCTATCGGCGCACCGCATCCACACCAAGTAACATCCCCAGAATTGCCCACCATACCCCCCCTCACCCCTGGAGGACCCCATCCACCTCCAAGTCAATCATACCAGCCGCTTCTCTGGTACCAATCCACCCAGCAGATAGCCCCCCTGCCTGGGTTCTGTGTCTGGGTCGACGGCCATCTTGGTACACCCCCCAGCAACACAGATATCTCTCACCCCCATTCCCTCACAATCTACAGTTACTTGATCCAGGGTCTCGACCGATCGCCTTTAGGGATCAGGAAGGATTTTTTTCCCCTGCCCAGCACATTGGCATAGCTCGGTCAGGGTTTTTTTTTGCCTTCCTCTGGACCAAGTCGGGAGAGAGGATTCACTGATTCTTCCTTCCATTGCCATCCGACCACCGCCCCCCCCCCCCTCTGGTGACGGGTGACCATGGCTAATCTGCAATACTCTGCAAAAACCATTCGGGATCTGAGGCGATTTGCCACAACACTACCAACCGTCACCAAAAAGGCCCTAAGAATTGAGCAACTTTTGAGAATCGATCTTCGATCGACTGTCAAAAAATTCAGTCATACACCCCAGCCTAAGCACATATCATGTGCTTTGATCAATACAAGATCGGCAGTAAAACACTGATTAGAAATCCACGATTTCATACTACAATACGATTTAGACTGCCTCTTTATTACAGAAAGCTGGCTTACAGCCGACTGTAACACAATTCTAGGAGAATTGGTGCCAGAAAACTACCGTATTATAACTGAAAACAGAATAGGGCAAAGAGGAGGAGGCCTGGCGGTGATCCACAACACTCCCCTTAGCAATTACCAAACCAGCCCTTCAAAATCCTCTTCCATTCATGGAAACCCTTACTCTGCAACTGCAAACAAATCCCCAGCAGACCGTTTGCATTCCCCTCTGCTATAGACCACCCGGCCCAAAATCACAGCTTCTACCATCTTTGACGGAGTTTATCTCCACTTACACCCTCAACAGCAAACACCTTTTGCTGCTCGGGAACTTCAATCTCTGGGCCAACTCCTCACAGGATCCCGTTGCTGACGCCTGGCTGTATTGACCACCTGGAAGGATTAGGGCTACAGCAACTAGTATGCGGGCCCACGCATGCTTCAGGTCACACGATTGACCTCATTTTCAAACAAGATCTGGAAATAAGCATTAAGGAAAATGAACCATTGCCATGGACAGACCACCATGCAATTAAATTCATAATTTCCAAAATGTCCCCATTAATAAAAACACCCAAGCCGGTGACAACACTCTGGACTAGATCTCAGAAGAAGCTCCATTCGGAACTCTTCAAGTCTACCTTAGGAAATAAAATAAAAACAATACAACCACTTCTAACAGCCTCAGAAACACTGGATGCCATAAATGCAGCCCTATTACAGTCAGCCGACTTAGTAGCGCCGAAACGCAAAGCCCACATCCGGAAAAATAAGTCCAGCTGGTTCAACAACCAGCTGTCGGTGCTAAAGCAAGAGCGCAGAAGGGCGGAAGCCGCCTGGAAAAGAAGCGCTTCAGAGGAGAACCTCATCATCTACAAAGCAATAACAAGAAAATACCATAAAGAAAGCCAAGAAATATTATTTTTCGAAGGCTATTGACAGCGCCCTAAACCGCCCCCGCAAACTCTTCAAGCTGGTCACTCAGACCATGAATCCAGGATGTCTTGAAGCCCCCAATTCAGACACCCAAGAATTTTGCAATGAATTATCGGATTTCTTCATCAATAAAATTTAGAGAATCTGGGAAAGCATTCAGCAAAACAATACCCCCCTCAACCCCCCCCCCCTCGATCTTTCACACAGCACCCAAAGAAATTTTCTACAATCAACAAAGTTCACTCTGAAACCCATCTCCATCGATGCCACTAAAAATATCATCGGTACTTTGCGAAACAGCACAGCGCCTAATGATATCATCCCCACTAAACTGCTGAAGGAATGTGCCGACATCCTGGCACCGCCTATCACGCAGCTTATAAACCAGTTATTTAAGGAAGGCATAGTGCCCTCCCAGCTGAAAGAGGGCACAATCCAGCCCATCTTGAAGAAACCTACCCTGGACCCCAAGGACCCAACTCATCGCCGTCCCATAACAGGCCTAAATGTTCTCTCCAAGGTAATGGAGAAAGTAGTGGTACAACAGCTGCAACAGCATCTCTAGATCTATCTATCTATACTCATAATTTACTTGATCCATTTCAATCAGGTTTCCGTCCCGGACACGGGACAGAGACAGCATTGCTCAAAGTATGGGACGACGCCCTTGAGGCCGCAGACGAAGGAGAATCTTGTCTCCTGGTTCTGTTGGACCTAAGCGCAGCCTTCGACACGGTAGACCACAAACTGTTACTGACTCAATTGGCTGAGGTAGCCAGAGTCGCAGAAGGTTCTCATGGTTCTCCTCCTTCCTGGAAAACCGATCACAAACAGTGAAATTGGGACCTTTCACTTCTGAAAAACGCACGGTATCATGCGGAGTCCCTCAAGGATCCCCCCTGTCACCGGTGCTCTTCAATATCTATCTTTGCCCTCTCTTTGAAATCATTAGTAGCGAAAAACTACTATATCACTCATATGCAGACGAAACGCAATTGTATTTTTGCATCTGCAACAAAAATGATCATCATCTCAGTTTAGAGAAATGTCTCTCTTGGATGACAAAGAGTTATCTCAAACTCAATAGTTCCAAAACAGAACTTCTTCTGTTTCACGCCAGTCGGAAGAATCAACTAGCAACAACCTGGATACCACTGCCCATTCTGGGAAAATTCATCACCCCTAGCTCGAAAGTCAAAAGTCTCGGTGTCATTTTCGACACCTACATGACAATGGACGCACAAATAGGGTCAGTAGTCAGCGGATCTCACCATCTGCTGCGCCTACTACGTAGACTTATTCCATTTATTCCTAAAGAAGACATAGCAGTCGTGGTGGGAACAATCGTGAACTCCAGACTGGACTATGCAAATGCCCTTTACCTCGGACTCCCAAAGTACCAGATTGCTCGTCTGCAGGTCGTTCAAAACACGGCCGCCAGACTTGTGACTGGGAAAAAAACATGGGAATCAATCTCACCTTCGCTGAGAATCCTTCACTGGTTGCCAGTAGGGATGAGCTTCGTGTTCGATACGAACGTATGTTCGACTCGAACATCGGTCGTTCGATCGTTCGACGAAATTCGAACAAAACGGGTCGTTCGCGCCAAATTCGAGTGCCGCAAAACGGCCCATAATTCACTGCGGCGATGCACGCTGATGATTGGTCAAGCATGCACCATGACCCTGCATGCTTGGCCAATCACAAGGCGCAAAAAACGAGGAACAATAATTGGCCAAAGCCAGGCTGGCTTTGGCCAATTATGGCTCAGGGGGTTTAGTACACACCCCACACTATAAAAGGCAGCCTGCACGGCGGCCTCGTGTAGTGTGTTCCGGCTTTGTTACAGAGAAGTCAGTCAGACAGTTAGAGAGAGAGAGATAGATAGAGACACAGTGTCTTTTCTACCAGATAGATAGATAGATAGAGCAGGAAGGCTAGTCAGTATAGTTATATTTACAGTTTGTAGAGAATATATCTACATCCCTAGGAGTTGTAAATATATTTATGAACTGTATAGCATAGCTAGATCTGCTATTAGTATCTGTCAGGCAGGAGATTGTGCTAGATGCAGCGCTCTAACGTGTTGTATTGCCTGCATAGTGTTTAGTTTAAACATAGTACATAAACATAGTACTCCTTGTTACTGCACGTGTGCTATTTATTTGCACAGAAACACAGTCTCTGTTAATGCACGTGGGCTTTTGAATTGCACAGAAACGCAGTCGCTCTTACTGCGCGTGTGCTGTTTAATAGCACCTAACGCATTTGCTGTAACTGCGCGTGTGCTGTTTAATAGCACCTAAACGCAGTTGGTGTCACTGCGGGTGTGCTGTTTAATAGCACCTAAACGCAGTTGGTGTCACTGCACGTTTGCTTTTTAATAGCACCTGAACGCAGTTGGTGTGACTGCGCATGTGCTGTTACATAGCACCTGAACGCAGTTGGTGTCACTTCACATTTGCTGTTACATAGCACCTGAACGCAGTTGGTGTCACTGCACGTTTGCTGTTTAATAGCACCTAAACGCAGTTGGTGTTACTGCACGTTTGCTGTTACATAGCACCTGAACGCAGTTGGTGTCATTGCACGTTTGCTATTTAATAGCACCTAAACGCAGTTGGTGTCACTGCACGTTTTCTGTTTAATAGCACCTGAACGCATTTGGTGTCACTGCACGTTTGCTGTTACATAGCACCTGAATGCAGTTGGTGTCACTGCACGTTTGCTGTTTAATAGCACCTAAACGCAGTTGGTGCCACTGCACGTTTGCTGTTTAATAGCACCTAAACTCAGTTGGTGTCACTGCATGGTTTGCCGTTTAATAGCACCGGAACGCAGTTGGTGTCACTGCACGTTTGCTGTTACATAGCACCTGAACGCAGTTGGTGTCACTTCACGTTTGCTGTTACATAGCACCTGAACGCAGTTGGTGTCACTTCACGTTTGCTGTTACATAGCACCTGAACGCAGTTGGTGTCACTGCACGTTTGCTGTTTAATAGCACCTAAACGCAGTTGGTATTACTGCACGTTTGCTGTTACATAGCACCTGAACGCAGTTGGTGTCACTGCACGTTTTCTGTTTAATAGCACCTGAACGCAGTTGGTATCACTGCACGTTTGCTGTTTAATAGCACCTAAACGCAGTTGGTGTCACTGCATGTTTGCTGTTACATAGCACCTGAACGCAGTTGGTGTCACTGCACGTTTTCTGTTTAATAGAACCTGAACCCAGTTGGTATCACTGCACGTTTGCTGTTACATAGCACCTGAACGCAGTTGGTGTCACTGCACGTTTGCTGTTTAATAGCACCTAAACGCAGTTGGTGTCACTGCACGTTTGCTGTTACATAGCACCTGAACGCAGTTGGTGTCACTGCACGTTTGCTGTTTAATAGCACCTAAACGCAGTTGGTGTCACTGCACGTTTGCTGTTTAATAGCACCTGAACGCAGTTGGTGTCACTTCACGTTTGCTGTTACATAGCACCTGAACGCAGTTGGTGTCACTGCACGTTTGCTGTTTAATAGCACCTAAACGCAGTTGGTATTACTGCACGTTTGCTGTTACATAGCACCTGAACGCAGTTGGTGTCACTGCACGTTTTCTGTTTAATAGCACCTGAACGCAGTTGGTATCACTGCACGTTTGCTGTTTAATAGCACCTAAACGCAGTTGGTGTCACTGCATGTTTGCTGTTACATAGCACCTGAACGCAGTTGGTGTCACTGCACGTTTTCTGTTTAATAGAACCTGAACCCAGTTGGTATCACTGCACGTTTGCTGTTACATAGCACCTGAACGCAGTTGGTGTCACTGCACGTTTGCTGTTTAATAGCACCTAAACGCAGTTGGTGTCACTGCACGTTTGCTGTTACATAGCACCTGAACGCAGTTGGTGTCACTGCACGTTTGCTGTTTAATAGCACCTAAACGCAGTTGGTGTCACTGCACGTTTGCTGTTTAATAGCACCTGAACGCAGTTGGTGTCACTGCACGTTTGCTGTTTAATAGCACCTAAACGCAGTTGGTATCACTGCACGTTTGCTGTTACATAGCACCTGAACGCAGTTGGTGTCACTGCATGTTTTCTGTTTAATAGCACCTGAACGCAGTTGGTATCACTGCACGTTTGCTGTTTAATAGCACCTAAACGCAGTTGGTGTCACTGCACGTTTGCTGTTACATAGCACCTGAACGCAGTTGGTGTCACTGCACGTTTTCTGTTTAATAGAACCTGAACGCAGTTGGTATCACTGCATGTTTGCTGTTACATAGCACCTGAACGCAGTTGGTGTCACTGCACGTTTGCTGTTTAATAGCACCTAAAGGCAGTTGGTGTCACTGCACGTTTGCTGTTACATAGCACCTGAACGCAGTTGGTGTCACTGCACGTTTGCTGTTACATAGCACCTGAACGCAGTTGGTGTCACTGCACGTTTGCTGTTTAATAGCACCTAAACGCAGTTGGTGTCACTGCACGGTTGCTGTTTAATAGCACCTGAACGCAGTTGGTGTCACTGCACGTTTGCTGTTTAATAGCACCTAAACGCAGTTGGTGTCACTGCACGTTTGCTGTTACATAGCACCTGAACGCAGTTGGTGTCACTGCACGTTTGCTGTTTAATAGCACCTGAACGCAGTTAGTGTCACTGCACGTTTGCTGTTTTATAGCACCTAAACACATTTGCTGTAACTGCACGTGTGTTGTTTAATATCACCTAAACCCATTAATATGTCTGGAAGGACAACAAAGAGAGGCAGAGAGTCATGAGGGCAAGCAGGCTCTGCATCTAGAGGTAACACTGGTGGTGGATGCAGTGCATCCTCTTCAGCACGTGGCCATGGCCGTGGCCGATCGTCCTTTTTGGGAGCTGGCCGTGTTGAGCCTCAACATGCAGAGAAATTTGTAGAGTGGATGACCAAGCCGTCCTCATCCTCCTCATCCTCTCTCACACAGACTGATCTTAGTTTGTCTGGCAAAGCAGCTGCCAAGGCGCCCTCTTCCCTCTGCACAATGGCATCACAAAATCCTTCCCTAGTCCCACCATGTCCTCCTGAGGAGTCCCCCGAACTGTTTCAACACAGTGTTGGGTACATGCTGCATGAAGATGCGCAGCGTTTTGAAGGCTCCGATGACGGAACACAAATAGAGGAAGGCATTGATGTGAGCCCAGGGAGAGGGGGTGGCCGAGAGGGACAGCAATCTGGCAGTGATGTTCCCCCAGCTGGAGCATACTGCCAGGTTTTCGACAGTGATGAGGAGGGGGGGTGATGAGGTCACTGAATCTACGTGGGGAGAGAGGAAGAGGAGGAGGACGAGGCACAGGCACATCTCCAAAGAGGCAAGATGCCCTCCAGGGGTCAGCTTAAGGGCAGCACACCAACTGCATTATGTGGCACATCTTCGCTTGTGCATGGCGCTGCTGTGTCTCAACGGTACAGCAAAAGTTCTTTGGTGTGGGCCTTTTTTGAAACATGTCCATCGTACCTTTGCTATTTGCAACATATGTATCAAGCGTATCTCGCGTGGCCAAAACATCACCCGCTTGGGCACCACATGCTTGTCCAGACATATGTCGAGCTGCCATGCAGCTCGTTGGCAAGCATACCAGAAAGACCCACACCAAAGACCAAAGCGGACCTCCCCTTGCCCTTCTGTGACCTCCAACCCCACTAGACCCCCAGTCCTCTCTGAAGCCTGCACTGAAGGTGTAGAAATAGGTGTGTCACAACCTAGTGGTAGTACATGCGGGCAATCTACTGATAGTACCAGACAAATTTCCCTGCCCCAGCTGCTGCAGCGCCGAAAGAAGTACGCTCCCAGCCATCCACATGCCCAGCGGTTGAATGTTAGCTTAGCAAAATTGCTAGCACTTCAACTGCTACCTTTTCAGTTGGTAGATTTTGCCCCCTTCCGTGAGTTTGTGGAATGTGCAGTACCTCAGTGGCAAGTACCCAAACGCTCTCTACCGGCATGTGGAAGGCAATGTCCATGCCTCGCTGGACAGGGCGGTCAGTGGTAAGGTGCATCTTACCGCTGACTTATGGTCCAGCAGGCATGGACAGGGACGTTACCTGTCTTTTACGGCCCATTGGGTGACTCTGCTGGCAGCTGGGAAGGACGCAGGGCAAGGTACAGTAGTTTTGGAGGTTGTTCCGCCACCACGCCTCCAAAACACTACTACTGCTTGTGACACACCTCTCTCCTCCACCCCCTCTTCTTCTTCCTCTGTGGCCTCTTCCTGTGGTGATGTTTGCTCAGAACCAGCCGTTATCCGTAGGCGTACGAGGGGCTACGCAGGAATGCAGGCCAAGAGATGCCATGCGGTGCTAGAGCTGGTGTGCTTGGGAGACAGGAGCCACACTGGGGAAGAGGTTCTTTCAGCTCTGCAGGGGCAGGCTCAGAGGTGGTTGACGCCACGCCAGCTGAAGCCTGGAATGGTGGTCAGCGATAATGGCACCAACCCCCTCTCTGCCCTGCGACAGGGAAAACTCACCCATGTGCTCTGTTTTGCGCATGTCCTGAATTTGATGGTGCAGAGGTTCTTGGGCAGGTACCCGGGCTTACAGGATGTCCTTAAGCAGGCCAGGAAAGTCTGTGTGCTTTTCCGGAGGTCATATAATGCCACTGCTCGGCTGACAGACCTCCAAAGGGAATACAACCTGCCCAAGAACCGCCTAATCTGTGACATGCCCACCAGATGGAACTCTACGTTGGCCATGCTGCAGCGGCTGCACACGCAGCAGAGGGCCATCAATGAGTACCTGTGCCAATATGGCAGCAGAACTGGGTCAGGGGAGCTTGGTTTTTTTTCACCACGCCAGTGGGCCTTGCTTAGGGGATGCATGCACTGTCCTGTCACCATTTGAGGAGGCCACGAGGATGGTGAGCAGTGACAGTGCATGCATCAGTGAGACTGTCCCTCTTATTCACATGTTGGAGCACACGCTACGTGGAATAATGGACAGGGCCCTTGAGGCAGAACAGAGGAGGACTTCCTTACCTCTCAAGGCCCCCTTTATCCAGACACTGTTCCTGCTTGCCCACCTAGCACACAGGAAGAGGAGGAGGAGGAGGATGATTGTATCAGCAGCATGGAGGTGGAGCCCAGCACTCAGCATCAACAGCAGCAGTCTTCAAGGGATCATTTACAGTCCCAAGGAACACGTGGACTTTTACGTGGCTGGGATGAGGTGGCTGCGGATTCTGTCGTCCTCAGTGACCCAGAGGACTGTGCCCCGAGTGCCCTCGTGTACGTGCTATCAAGGAGAGGGATCATTACTGGCTGGCAACTCTCCTTGATCCACGTTACAAGAGTAAGGTAGCGGACCTTATGTTGCCATCGCAGAGGGAGCAGAAGATGAAACTTCTGCGGGAGGCCTTGCAGAAGGGGCTGTGCAATGCGTTCCCAGAACCGGGGGGATTACCAAAACCTGGCCCTGGACAACATCTTGCTGAGGCATTGGTGAGTCAGAGAAGGAGCGGTGGAGAAGGTGGCCGTCTGACCGATGCGTTCAGACAATTTTTTAGTCCGCAGCCCCAAGGTCTGACCGGTTCCAGCAACCATCGCCAGCGTCTGGTTTACATGGTCCGGGAATACCTAGGGGCAAGATCCTACTTGGACACCTTCCCCACCGAAAATCCTCTGGCTTACTGGGTCTTGAGGATGGATCACTGGCCAGAGCTTGCACAGGACGCAATTGAGCTACTGGCTTGCCCTGCATTCAGTGTTCTTTCAGAACGCACATTCAGTGCTGCTGGAGGCTTTGTGACCGATCACAGGGTGCGCCTCTCCATCGACTCTGTTGATCGACTGACCTTCATCAAAATGAATCAGGCTTTGATCAAAACCAACTACCAATCACATGATGCTGATGTTACTGAATAAGAATTTTTTGTTGAAATGTCAGATCCCTTTGAGACTGCGTATGCTGAGTGAATGTCCTGTTATGCTGCTGATGGAATATCCTTCTCCTCCTCACTTTTCTTGCTGATAGCTAGTAATAAATGTTGTGTTTCTGGGCTCCGCCACCAGTGCCTAAGGCCTATTTTTTTTGCCCCTGTTTAACAGGGGTGCCTAATAACAATTTTTGATGCAATACTTTGCACGTGGCTCCTTGTTGCGCTCCAATTACAGTTATTGGGAGGGGTTGCAGTGTTGTGTTGTGCTTAAGGCACAATTTTTATGCCCCTGTTTAACCACTTAAGGACCGGACAAATATGCTGCTAAATGACCCAAGGGGTTTTTACAATTCGGCACTGCGTCGCTTTAACAGACAATTGTGCGTTCGTGCGACGTGGCTCCCAAACAAAATTGGCGTCCTTTTTTCCCCACAAATAGAGTTTTCTTTTGGTGGTATTTGATCACCTCTGCGGTTTTTATTTTTTGCGCTATAAACAAAAATAGAGCGACAATTTTGAAAAAAATGCAATATTTTTTACTTTTTGCTATAATAAATATCCCCCAAAAACATATATAACATTTTTTTTTCCTCAGTTTAAGCCGATACGTATTCTTCTACCTATTTTTGGTAAAAAAAATCGCAATAGGCGTTTATCGATTGGTTTGCGCAAAATTTATAGCGTTTACAAAATAGGGGATAGTTTTATTGCATTTTTATTCATTATTATTTTTTTACTACTAATGGCGGCGATCAGCGATTTTTTTCGTGACTGCGGCATTATGGTGGACACTTCGGACAATTTTGACACATTTTTGGGACCATTGTCATTTTCACAGCAAAAAATGCATTTAAATTGCATTGTTTATTGTGAAAATTACAGTTGCAGTTTGGGAGTTAACCACAGGTGGCGCTGTAGGAGTTAGTGTTCACTTAGTGTGTGTTTACAACTGTAGGGGGGTGTGGCTGTAGGACTGATGTCATCGATCGAGTCTCCCTATAAAAGGGATCACTCGATCGATACGCCGCCACAGTGAAGCACGGGGAAGCCGTGTTTACATACGGCTCTCCCCGTTCTTCAGCTCCGGGGAGCGATCGCGACGGAGCGGCTATAAACGAATAGCCGCGCCGTCGTCCCGGATCGCTCCCCGAGGGAATCCAAACGCCGCAAGTACCGGGGGGGTCCCGATCGGACCCCCGACCCACGTCTAGGCAGGCACGTACAGGTACGTTGATGTGCCTGTCCGTGCCATTCTGCCGACGTAAATGTACATAAGGTGGTCGGGAAGTGGTTAACTGGGGCGTATAATAACAATTTTTGATGCAATACTTTGCACGTGGCTCTTTGTTGCGCTCCAATTACAGTATGTTTGAGGGGTGTCCTTTTTTCTACAATTTTGCTTTCACAAAAAAATAATGGCCCCCCACCACCCTTAAAATAATCGAGATTTTGTTGCCACACAGCACGTGCGCAAGCAGTATTAAATTACTTTTTTCTTATAATAATTTCATGTTGTGCAGGGACATTTATAAACACGGCAGTTTTTAAAACTTTTTTTCCATTGATACATGTTCCCTGGGGCAAGACCCGGGTTCTGAAAGACGTTTTCCAACATTAGATTGAATATTGGTCTTTAAAATGATCGTTTTTTAATTCGAACGTTCGAGTCCCATAGACTTCAATGGGGTTCTAAATGTTCGCGCGAACCCGCGGTCTGTTCGAACGTTCTGGTGCGAACCGAACCCGGGTATGTTCGGCTCATCCCTAGTTGCCAGTAAAGGACAGGATTGCTTTTAAAGCACTCTGTCTGACGCATAAGTGCATCCATGGGAAGGCTCCGCAATATCTATGCAAAAAGATAAAAGCTCACAACTCCAATCGCGTCTTGCGATCCACCGACCAAAATCTGGTCCAGATACCCAAAGCCAGATACAAGTCCAAGGGAGAAAGAAGGTTTGCGGTACAAGGTCCTAGACTATGGAACTCTTTACCAACCAGCATTCGGTTGGAGGAAAACCACCTGACCTTCAGAAGACAGATCAAAACTCTGCTCTTTTGATGTTCTAGAAAGATAGGAACAACAAGCGCCCAGAGGCGATTCAGTTTGCATGCGCCGCGCTATATAAGTTTTTCATTCATTCATTCGTCTATCCAACTCTTTTCACAGGTAAATGACAAACCCTATTCCCCACCATAATGCTCACCCCCCTCGAATATGAGGAGTGTACAGAGTGGTAGCGAAACAGAAATTTCCGTGAGCCCAGCTGGGCCATTGTATCTCTAGTTAGGTGTGTCTCCTGTAAACAGAGTTTCCCCCGGCCCCCTCCCCTCCATTGATGACAACACCAATGCTCTCTTAATGGGGTTCCCCAACCCTCGTACATTCCATAATCTAATCCTCCAAACCATGCACTACATATATAGAAGAATAAGCAAAGGTAAACAGTAACATAGAATAACCTTTCTCCCTCTCTTCCAGCTGCTTACCCAGACTAGGACCCCTCCCATTCCTTATGATAATTGAGATAGCTGCCCGCCCGAACCCACCCCCAAAAATAGCCGACATCCTCCCATAGACAAAGGAAAAGAAGAGAAAAAAAAGGAACCCCCCCCCCCCCGACCTAAAAATTACATCAAAAATTCTAATTTTAAATAAGAACCCCACTCAAAAAAGTGATCCAGTGACATTATTAAAGTGTATGTACTATAGGTACTCAAAACAACAAAAAAAAAGGGGTGTAACCTCAAACATTAATCCAGTGCCATTATTTGCATATAAATTCATCCTCCCTCCCCATCCCCTCCATCTCCCCCAAGAAAAAAAAGGGGGGCAGAGAGGAGAGAAGCGGGAAGAAAGGGAGGGGAAAAAAAAAGTCAACCCCTATACAAAAAATGTGATATGTGAGAATGATCCCAAATGAGGAATTAAGCGTCATTGATATTATAATCGTGTATATTCGCCCCCCCCCTGCATGGAGAAAAAATGTACGCTTGCATTCTAAAAAAAAGGGGGAGGGGAAGGAGGAAAAAGGGAGTAGGGCAAGGGGAATTAAACCAGTGACATTAGCAACATGTATGAACAACAAAAGTGCAGAAAAAAAACAACAAGGAAAAAAAAAAACAACACCAAATAATTCAATGATACTATTCTATAAATCCTTGCAGTTATCTTCCAACCATTGTGTCACTTCTGCCGGTGCATTAAAAAAAATTGTCTTGCCCAATGCGGTATTCGTAAGCGGGCAGGATACAATAAAGCATATACTACTTTGCGCTGATGCAGAATGCGCTTAATTGGCGTGAATTCAGCTCTACGCTTATGAAGGTCTGGGGAAAAATCTGGGTAAAAAGAAATTCTAACACCGTTGTACATTATGTCCCTCATCTCTCTAGCTTTTTAAAGCAGGGAAACCTTGTTGCCATAGTTAAAGAGTTTCAAAAGTAATGGTCTAGGGCGCCCGCCTACTGTCGGGGGTTTAAAGGGGACCCTGTGGGCTCTCTCAATCGAAAAAAAGGAGAAAAAGTAGCAGGGCCAAAAATTTCCCTGAGCCATCCCTCCATGAATGTTATTGTGTTAGGGCCCTCCCTCCGCTCTGGGAGCCCAATCACTCTCACATTGTTCCTGCGAAGTCTATTCTCGATCTCGTCTAATTTAGCCGCTTGGGAACTCGTTTTCTCCTGTAGCCCCAGTGTGTGAAAAGGGGGTGGAGATTTCATTGTTCTTTGATTGATGATAAGCTTGTAAACTGTATATAACCAGCTGAATGCTGCTATTAAAGTGAGTCCTGTTTGAACTTACATACAGCCTGCCTGGTGTGTGTTCTTAATGGGTCCGAATGGCACATAGCTGTAATTCGGATCCCGGAACCTTGGATGACTGGACCATCAGACGTTGCAATCTGCAAGCTGACTCAATAGTAGCAGAGGAGTGTCCGGAGAGCAGAATCGAGTGAGCAAAGGGTCTCGTCACATTGGTTGGCAGCGGTGGGATTTGCTCTCCAGTTACTGGGTCAACTCCAAACCACCACCATGAATGACCAGCTATGCAGCCTGCAGGAGAACCATGCTAAAAGACTTGCTTGAGAACCGTGGAGGGACCGGTGGGACAAAGAACAAGGCCACCCTCATCAGTGAGCTAGCCGAGATGGATCAGAGGGATGGTGATGCAGGACCCCGGTCAGTTGAAGACTTGTTCCAGCAACGAGTTCGACAACGGTTGGCATTATATGGTACTAACCCATCAGAGACCGTCATACAGAATACCATTAGAGACATCCAGCTGCAGGAATAGAGAGAACGAGAGCGGCAACAGAGAAAACGAGAGCGGCAACAGAGAGAACGAGAGCGGCAACATGAGCTGAGAATTGCAGAAATACAGCAATCGGTGACAACGCCTAAAGAAGCAGCACCAAATGAAAGAAGAGGAGAGGTACAGATACCAGTAACCATGGAAGAGGAATTCAGAAGGAGGTTGCAAGAGAAGCAGATACAGCGCAGAGGACCAGTATCAGAGGAGGTCCTGCTTGGATGGTCTGATTCGATCCGCTGCGAACTCTGGAAAGAAGCGCTAGCCCGTGAGCAGCGACACCAGGGAAAAGCTCTGCCCTCCATCCATGTAAGGTACGAATGCTGTTATTGGGGGAACAACCAAAGCAGGAGTGGACAGCAGAGTTAAGCAGGCTGATCCGGGCAGAGATGCGGTTGGACGAGAGCTACAGAGCCCTCCGGTGGTATGTAGTCCAAGAGTGCCCGTGGTCAATGGATGACAGCCCCACGGAAGGCTTTGGCCTGGGATTGTTGTATTGGAGGATGTCCAGTGATCCCGACTTTGGGAGCGATCGGGAGTGGCGTTTGGAGGAAATAATGGAGCACAGAGAGCGAAGACTGAATGTCTCGGAAGTGCACTGGTTACAGGAAGATTTGGAATTCCTGGTCGTTCAGGAATGGGAGCTGGAAATCGCCTACAAACAGCTGCTAGACTCCGCTCAGCAGCAGGATGGGGCTCCCTTTGCCTGGGACTATGAGGAAATATCAGCTGACAAAGCTGAAATCCTGGCTGATGAATCGGCAGTGGAAAATATGGAGATTGCCATTCCCAAAGCTGAAGTGCTGACTGCAGGGTCGAACTCTGCTAACATCTGCTCAGTACCTATAGCATATTCTGGGTTTCATGGACAGGAGATGGTGAACCTCTATCCCCAGACACCAGTTGCAGAGACAGGGGATTTAATAGATTTTTCTGCTGAGGAAGAACAACCTGATGAGCCTCCAGCAGAAGAGCGGGGATCAGGGCCAAACTTCACTGTGCTCTGCCCAGCGCCAAGGGCAGTATTGGTGGAGTTACAAGGAACTTCCCCAGCTGAAGCGCTGGTCACCGGACAGAGGGTTCAAGACCTCTGCCCCACCCCTGTGGCAGTTCCAGAGGCTCAGGGTGAGAAGATGGTGATCACTCCCCAGCCGCAGATTACAGAATGTATGGACTGTTCAGAGGATGTTATGGATTATGCACCCCCAGCGGAAGAGCTGGCAACAGAGCAGAGTCCCCTGGGCCTCTGCTCTCAACTAACAGAAGAGGGGGTCCTGTGGCAGTGGATGGGACTTCAGTCTCCACTGGTATACCCCAGGAATGGTGGCCAGTTGGCCCAGATCCCCAACAGCATGATGAACTGAGCCCAGCCACCCTGTCTTCTCTCCAGCGGCTGAAAGGACTCCAGGGAGAAGGGCCAGTCCAGGCCTCTTCCCAGCGGCAGGCGTGTTCTCTGAGAGAGGCAGAGATTGGCTGGGTGAGTAATGCTCTGTTTGGGACAAGGTATCTGGGGTACTGGGTGGGTACCGGAATTGGGGTCTCTCCCAGTGTTAGTCTCCTGCCAAAGGGGGAGATGTATGACAGGCATAGCTGGGACAGGGGCTTTTGGAGAGGACTGAATGCGAGCCTCTTGCCGTCCGATCATGGGCCAGGGCCTTAAAACAGGAAGGCAGATGGGTCATCCCAGCAGACAGTCCTGGAACCTTAAGACTACTTTTCCAACATCCTCGAGTTGACCCGTTTGGGTCCTACTGCGGCTGTTGGACTGTTTCCCAGGGGAAGTAATGTCATGGACCTTGGGATGCTAAAGTGCTTCTACTTGACATCTTTTACACAGGAGAGGGTTGCTAATAAATCATAATTCATGTATTACATGACATGGGACATATTACAGGTGATTTCTTGTGGGCCAGAGTGACTCATTCCTCTGCATAACAGACTGTTGAAAAGCTAATGTCCCACCACCAGCCAGCTCTCTATTCTAAAGATTAATTGATCTATTGTGTGTGTGAAGAAGACCTGTGTTTACCCATATTGTATCGTGGGGAATTGCAGATGAGACGCCTATTCACCTCGTCAGGCTAAATGATTAGATAATTGGCTCAGGTTAATTATTCTGATTTCTTCGTTGTTTTCTGTTATTCTGTTACAATTAGTAATTAACTTCACTGATGTTATTATCTAAAGAAATGTGTCTTGTCAGGGTCGGCACCAGAGTCTACCTATAATCTGTATGGAAGCCCCAGTGTGTGAAAAGGGGGTGGAGATTTCATTGTTCTTTGATTGGTGATAAGCTTGTAAACTGTATATAACCAGCTGAATGCTGCCATTAAAGTGAGTCCTGTTTGAACTTACATACAGCCTGCCTGGTGTGTGTTCTTAATGGGTCCGAATGGCACATAGCTGTAATTCGGATCCCGGAACCTTGGATGACTGGACCATCAGACGTTGCAATCTGCAAGCTGACTCAATAGTAGCAGAGGAGTTTCGGGAGAGCAGAATCGAGCGAGCAAAGGGTCTCGTCACAGATACATTATCACGGCATGAGTTTCATGGTAGGGGAGGGGGGGTGAGGTGGACTCATTCACACGCTCACGCCGACACTCTCACACCCTCCTGCATCCGGCCACGCCCAACCTTACTATGATTTAACTTTACTATGATTTGTGTTTCTTTATTATGATCTTGTTGTTAGGTGTGGTTGTCATATCTATATATAACCTGACAAACTGCACGTAACTCTAATACCTGGTCTGACTGAAGAGAGAAGAGGTTCAGATCCCACACCAGAGAAGAGCATCAACTATGGCAGAGTCATGGGCTTCTGGAGACCTCAGGAACATGGAGCTTCAGAACTTTACCAGCTCCAAAGGAAGTAAAGCCCACTGTGTACAGGGAGAACATTTGTCTTTAGAAGATGCCCACATCATCCTGAAAAGAAATTTAAAACACCTTAATGTCAGTGGGTATAAAATGTTACAAACCTTTGGCAAAATGGAATTACATGATTTCCAACTCATCCAACAAGAGTTTCCAGTCTCTTACCTACAGCACGTCACAACCAGGGACTCTATGGAGGAAATTTATAATGGAGGGGGCTTCAGGATAGTAAAGCCAACCCCAAGACCTGGATTTAGAGACCTCTCATTCTGGAGTGCAAGCATTGATTCAGAGGATGTTGAGGCAGCGCGTGAAAAGTCGTATGAAGTTGTAAGTAGAGTGCTCTCACCAGAGACGGCCATAAGACATGAAAGAAGAATTAAAGCACAATTTGCCAATTCTCCCGCTTTGAATGCATCTGCCTCCCGTTATGGTAACTTCATGTTTTCCCTCCCTTTCTTTTCTCTTCTGGATCTGTACCAGGCTCAGCATTGTGGGGGTGAAGAACCACAGCTGAGGATTCTGGGTACTGACTTGTACAAGTATGAGTTGGCTCATTATATATTAGTGCACAGCCCTGACCAGAGTGACCAGTTTGAGAACTTAATGATGGTGCCTACAGTACAGAGTTGCTCTGAACCCCTTCTGAATCCTTCCGAACCCCTTCCCTTTGTCTACATGAAGGATGGAATGTTGTACTGGAGACCCCAATCCACCTCCAGTGTTTTGAAAGTGAAGATTTCTGATCAAGGTATTGCCTGCAGGAAATGCCCCATACCCTGTGACTATTTCATTGACAATGAATATTGCTATCATATCAAAGAAGAAGAGTATAAATTATGGAGTATTTGGAATCATCTAATTTTTGCATTCCATCTCCCTAATGATCTTTGCTTGGAGGTCCCAAAAGGGCAACTTTTAATGAACCTGACGGCCTGCAGCCTAGATATGAAATCTTTGATAGAAGAAAGTAAACGCCTGGAGATTAAAGATGCTGAGGACATTATCCGACAAATGAAGAGAGATTTTATTGTAAGAAAAAGAAAGAGAACATATTAAAATGTATGTATAGACAAAACCTCTCAGAGACTTATATATATTATATATAAGTTGTGCACGGGGGGTAATAACACTAGAGGTTTCATTAATCACATGCTTTGAGTCACATAATGTAACATAACAGAGGGAATTGGTGAACGGGATGTTGAGGGGTAACAAAACAAAAGTGTAACAAAAGTGGGCCGGGTTGTTTTTCTTTCCCCCTCTTTTCTCTCTCTTTCTCTCCTCCTTCACCCCTTCTTTTCACTGATGTCTCTCCTTGGCGTCTTGTCTTAGGAGGGCCGAGGCAAAGATGGCCACAGGAGAAAGAGGGGATGTGTTTAAATAGACATATGGGTTTAGGCAAAGTATCTATGGACGATCCCATCCCTCGTTCTTCCCCTGTACATAAAGGGAGCTCCTGGGTTTGAGAAGGGCCATATAGAGAGATAAGGGGTAGACCTGGGTGAAGAGGGGATAAGGGTCCTCCAGGCACAGGGATATCAGGGTTTTAATGAAGTTTTTATATTTGATGTGTAGACCATTTTTTTTTTTTGCAATAGGACAAATTGAGACCTTATATATGTTATATGTGTTGAATTATGTATGTCATGTCTCGATGAAAAACAATAAAGAACGTTTAAACAGACAAAACCTTTCTTTTTTGTATTTGATAGATTAGGGAAAACCCTGTCAGTTTTTGCTGTCCATTAGAGAGATTTCCATTCACTTCCTGTCCTTGAAACACAACAGGAAGTGAGAATAAATCTCTACAAAATGAGGGGAAGTCCCTTCTTAGTTGTAATCTAAGCAGGTGCCCAGGTTAGAAGATTTGCTCTCACCTTTTGTTCTAGAGAGAACAGGGCTGTCTTAATAGCATCATGGGCCCCTGGGCAAAGTCATACACTGGGTCCCCCACCAGCCTGCTCCAATGTATGTACCTATTCTCAAGAATAAAAAGCTGCAGCGGTAGTAAGATGCTCTGCCTTGGGGACTCTCCTTAACTTCTGCAAAGCCCTGAAAGAGCACCGAAAGAAACAGCGGGGGGGGGGGGGGGGGATGTAGAGGGGGAAGAGATTTCATTCCGATTATAGACTTAGCCGTGTGACTTAGCGTAAATACGATACGCTGCGCCGCCGTAACAATGCGCGCCCCTACCTGAATCTAGCCCTGTGTGTGTATGTTGTGTGTGTGTGTATACTGTGTGGCCCCATAATCTATTGCCTGGGGGCCCCATAATCTTCTATTGCACGGGGGCCCCGTGAGTCGTCAGTCCGCCCCTGCTCCTAAACCTTGTGGACGGCCTTTCCAGGAGAGGTGAAGCTGTTATAGCTGCAAAGGGCGGGGACAACTAGATAGATAGACAGATAGATAGATAGATAGATAGATAGATAGATAGATAGATAGACAGATAGACAGATAGACAGATAGACAGATAGATAGATAGACAGACAGACAGATATAGGTAGATTCAGAAAGAGTTAGGCCGGCTTATCAGTAGATAAGCCGACCTAACTCAGAATCTACGCCGACTTATGTTTAAGTGTATTCTCTAACAGAGATACACTTAAACATATCTAAGATACGACGGCTTGCGCCGTCCTATCTTAGATTGCAATATTGAGGCTGGCCGCTAGGTGACGCTTCCATTGCAGTCGGCGTAGAATATGTAAATTAGTAGATACACACATTTGAATTAGGCGCCCTTACACCCGCCCGCTTTAGGCTACGCCGCCGTAACTTAGCAGGCAAGTACATTGTGAATCATGAACTTGCCTAGCTAACTTACGGCGGTGTAGCCTAAACACGCTAAGCTACGCCTCTGCAAAGTTAAAGTGGATGTAAACCCAAAACATTTTTTTTTTTTTGATGTCACAATGTAGAGTATAAGATTTCCTATCATCTGTGCCCAGTCTTGCCACACAGAGTTAATCCAGCGCTGAGCAATCCTCTTTTATTGTTCAGTGAAAATTAACAGAATTCCAGATAAAAACTTGCCAAATTATAAAGTCCGTTTCTCTGTTCTTGCTTTGTGTTACAGGTTATTTACATATCTATAATGAACTTTGGATCACCTCATATTATGATAAACATAACATAAGATAAACATGTCCAAGCTCTAGATATGTAAATAACCTGCAACACAAAGCAAGAACAGAGAAACGGACTTTATAATTTGGCAAGTTTTTATCTGGAATTCTGTTAATTTTCACTGAACATTAAAAGAGGATTGCTCAGAGCTGGATTAACTCTGTGTGGCAAGACTGGGCACAGATGATAGGAAATCTTATACTCTACATTGTCACATCAAAAAACAAATATATATTTTTTTGGGTTTACATCCACTTTAAGGCAACGTATGTGAATCTACCTAATAGTATTTATCGGCGTATACCGCACACTATTTTGCCCTGAAAATCAGGGCAAAATCGTGGGTGCGCGGTATACGCTGATACCCGCTTTCCCGCCACGAGTTTGAATACTGCGCCGGCATATACCGAGCGCAGTACACTCGTGTATCTTCGGGCAGTCTCGGCACTTCTCGCGCTGACGTCCTGAGCGTACAGGACGTCAGCGCGAGAGTTGCCGAGCCTGCCCGACGATACACGAGTGTACTGCGCTCGGTATATGTCGGCGCAGTATTCAAACTCGGCGCGGGAAACGAGCGGGGAGGACGCAAGGACGCCGCAGAAGGACGCTGGACCCGACGAAGAGGACACCTGAAGCCGCAGACAGACCCCGGACCCAACGAAGTGGACCCCCAGAAGCCGCAGAAGGACCCGTACCCGACGAAGAGGACACCCGAAGCCGCAGACGGACGCCGGACCCGACGAGGCCGCCGATGGACGCCGCGCAAGACACCAAAACTGTAAGTACAAAAAAAACTTTTTTTCCACAGGATTCGGGGGAACATTAGGGGTGTGCGGTATACGCGGGAGCGCGTTATATCGTGATAAATACGGTAGCTATGCCTGGAATTTATCTTTAAATCTACTTGAAACGTAAGAACTTTAATTCAACATCACAACATACAGCATGTGGTTAGAAATCTCCAATCTTTATTGTAACAGATTGTATATTAGAGGTACAACACATCCGTGCTACGGACCGCACTTCATCTGTTAGTAACATAGGAGAATATTGTGTAATTTTAGGTTATCAAAGCTTTAAATGATCAAAATCAACACAGTTATTATCATTATCATTGGATACAATATCCAAGTACATTACATTTCACATAAAGATACATTTGACAATAAGATGAATTTATTATATATACATAAAAAAAGACACAAAGATACATTGTAATCACAGGGTGTCCGGATCCAACAGATACCTACACATGATTGGGTATAGGTCTGATCAGGTGAGTGGCGCCCTCACAGGCCAGTGTGGTGTCATATTTAGTGACACACTTATAACCTCAAAGCCCCGAGAGTACCACCCATATATTTCCGCAGTCATAGATGGATAGGACGCTCCCTGCTGGACGATACAAACTCCTGAAGCACGGTGTGCTGCTCTGGACCTATATATAGCATTTAACCCCTGAACTGAACATTGGGACACACGCCCTTCCAGGAGCTGAGGGGTATGTACAGCGGGTGGGCAGACCTCTCCTGGACGCACACAGGACCTCTTCTTCCATACAAATCAGATATCACAAGTCCTCACCCAGCGCAATATCTACATCTGAGAATGTCACAGCTCACAACACACAACCTCATCATCTCTCATTCTTCTCAGCGAATGTTAGGACGTTTTTTTCTTTCTTTACAGGTCACATATTAAAAAAAAAAGTCACCTTGTTATAGATTTAAAGGAGAACTCCAGACGAAGACCATAATCAATTTTTTGTTAACTGCTCAGCAAAGATCTGCACTTGCAGAAAAAACACAAGTCTGTCTGTGATATGCTGCTACTTCTGCGCATTGGAAGACTACAAGTCCAACTTGCCAGTGCAAAGGGACAGAAAAGATCACGGCGGCGCGAGTACCTTGCGGTCCTTTGTTTCCGTCCATACTTTCATAAGCACCTGGGGCTGGGGGGGGGGTAAATAAAGTAGGAGCCTATACACTGCACTCACGATGCCCTGATCATGGTTGCAATGCTCTGCAGGCTTTTTAATTTTATTAATGTTGGCACATTTACTGAATTTTGGCAAATGGGGGACTAGAACCTTTTAGGTGTGTGGAGATCCTCAGTCATGGCAGTTCTTGATAAACGAGAGGCCTTTAGGCTCCGATCCTGGGCCATGTAGGACCTCCCAAACATTTTATATAACAGATCATTCACTTAGGACTTTGCAACACATCAATAATTACAAGAGACATTCATTTCTGTTCTCCCGGAAGCTGGAACTCCTTATCAACTTGACCAACCTACAGACCTCCAACCTACACCCCCTCACGCAATTTCATGGCAATCCCCTCCAGAAATTTCATGTCAATCCCCTCCAGCAATTTTGCGGCAATCCCCTCCCGCAATTTCATGGCAATCCCCTCCCGCAATTTCGTGGCAATCCCCTCCCGCAATTTCATGGCAATCCCCTCCCGCAATTTTGCGGCAATCCTCTCCCGCAATTTCGTGGCAATCCCCTCCGGCAATTTCATGGCAATCCCCTCCCGCAATTTCGCGGCAATCCCCTCCCGCAATTTCATGGCAATCCCCTCCCGCAATTTCGTGGCAATCCCCTACCGCAATTTCGTGGCAATCCCCTACCGCAATTTCGTGGCAATACCCTCCCGCAATTTCATGGCAATCCCCTCCCGCAATTTCATGGCAATCCCCTCCAGCAATTTCATGGCAATCCCCTCCCGCAATTTCATGGCAATCCCCTCCCTCAATTTCATGGCAATCCCCTCCCGCAATTTCGCGGCAATCCCCTCCCGCAATTTCATGGCAATCTCCTCCCGCAATTTCATGGCAATCCCCTCTAGCAATTTCGCGGCAATCCTCTCCCGCAATTTCATGGCAATCCCCTCTAGCAATTTCGCGGTAATCCTCTCCCGCAATTTCATGGCAATCCCCTCCCTCAATTTCGCTGGAATTCCACGTTCGCGTCAATCGCTGCAATTTCGGCACCCCCCCCGCTCAACAACTTCGGTGGACGGATGTAATTCTCAACACCCCCCAGCCCCCTAACAACTTTGATGCTACAGGGGGCCCTTTCACTGCAGCTGTGTAAGAGACCCCAAAACAAAATTACTGAAGGCGGCCCTGGCAAGAGTTAAGAAGTCCGTCCAGCGGTTGCCCCCCCCCCTCAACAACTATGATCGGTCGGCGCACTGCCCCCCCCCCTCAACAACTTCGATAGGTCGGTCGGCGGATCCAGCCCCCCCCACTCAACAACTATGATCTGTCCGCGGCGGTAACAACCCACCCCCCCTCGCTTCTCAGCTCCAGGGGGCCCCTTCGATTATTAAGCCCAGGGGCCCCCACCACCTAAGCCCTGCCCTGGACGGAGCGTGTTCTTTTTCTGATACCACGGGTCGCCATTGTGTTCTCCCGGTTGGGGGAACACAGTGATTATTGCTAGCAGCTATAAAAGCTGCTAGCAATTATCACATGTTAAATCCAACAGGCTGGTTGTACACAAGTTGAGCTACTGCTCAACTTGGCCACATTCAGCCTGCCCATACATGGTTTTGAACTTTGGATGATCCCTGCTGAACTGGCTGGGATTTGAACCATCTATGGCCGGCTTTAGATTTTTTCAGTCTAGAGATGTCAGGCAGGAGGTGGCCAACAGGGCCAGCGATTGAGCGTATTTTGGGGTGTTCATCAGGAACCGGCTGAACTTAGCCTTTACTGTCTCTATGTTCCACAATAAAACTCTTCAAGAATCCCAACATTTTTCTGCAAAGTCATTCTGGCAAGTGGACCTATTGTTATATTAAGAACCTGACATTAGCATTATAAAAAGCATTACATAATTATTTTTGTTTATCATTAACAGAGGTTCTACCGTGACCTTCAGCTGGGGGGACATTTTTGCTGCTCACAGTAAACAAAAAAAATTAAAAATAACTGTCTACATTTTAATAAAAGAGTATTGGTGGTTTATAACCCGACTGGAATTCTCATTTAAATAAGGTGACATAAAATGAGAGGTCTAGAGGATAAAATATCTTATAGAGAACTTAAAGCGGAGGTTCACCCTAAAACAATTATATACCATTACATCCAGCATACTTCCGACATCTACAGTATGCTGTTTTTTTTTTTGCCGTACATACCGTTTTATTGTTTATTCCCCCCCCCCCCCCCGACTTCCGGGTTATGGCTCCCGCGGGACTGGGCGTTCCTATTCAGAGGTTAGATGATTGACGTCTGGTGAAAAACTTCCCCTGGCGCATAAGGCGCGTCACCAGTTTTCCGTAACTAGCCGACCTGCAAGTCGGCTCTATATGGCGCCAGCTCTACACGGCGGGCGCAGGCACCGAATAGCGCCGACTCGCAGGTCGTGGGTACGAGGCATAAGGGTGCTTCCACTCTTTACATGAGGGTTTTGTGTGGTGTGTGGTTCTTTGGACTTCTTTTCCTTCCTCCAACCATAATAGCCACAGTAGCCATGGCAGCGGAAGCCATAACAGCACCGGTATCAGTATACAGGTTGGGGTTCATACACAACGTATTGTACATCACATCACACATACAGTATTTTCTCGTCCCGTTTCTACTCTTCTTCACCAGGTTTACCTTCCTTCTGAAGTCTCTGAACAAGCTGCAGAGCTGGAATATTACCCGGTGAAGGTTTAGAATGATTCCACTTGGAATTGACCTGAAAATAAAAACCCCTCAATGTTCGTTAACCATTCGCTACTCGATCCTTGTCCAAGGCCACCACCTCGGATGGCACAGTCAGTAAGCATTGTCCCTCTGTGTCCTCGGTGCCATCAGGATCCTCGTGGTTTGGAGCTTCTCCCAAGTGACTCTTACATGGGATCTCTACGGACCCCTGTGATTGGCCTTCTTTGGGTTTCGGGATCAAGTGGTCTTCTGGGGCTTCCTCAGTTGAGTTCTCACAGCTCGCTCCTTGCTCTGGATTTTCCACATCGCCATTTGGAATGGCTACAATCACTCCAGGCTCACGTTCCTCACAATCAGGGTTCCCGTTCTCCTCTGGTTGTCCTCCATCAGGGAAATTGCTGGTAAACACGGTTTGTAGTTGAGTCTTGACATCTTCAGGTTGGCTTTGCTTTTTTCTTTTAGCCTTGGCTTTTTGTTTTACGTCTAGGTAGACACAACAGATTAGTGATTCATTTTACTAGCTTCATTCCAAGCCTCAAATCAAGGACAAAACTAAGAATAGTTTTCTCTCATCACCTCCTCCCATGCTCCTCTCCAGGACTTTTCCGGAGCCTCTCTAAGCCTCCTTACCCCAATCTGTCCATCTATCTCCTTCTCTATAAGCTTTTAGAGGATCCCTGAAAACCCTCCTCTTCAGAGAAGCCTATCCTACCCACACCTAACAACTGTATTTTCATTTTGTCCATCTGATCATCCCCCACAGCTATTACGTTTTTGTTATGCTTGACCCTCCCTTCTAGACTGTAAGCTCTAACGAGCCAGGGAAGAAGAAGAAGAAGAAGAAGAAGGAAGAAGAAGAAGGAAGAAGAAGAAGGAAGAAGAAGAAGAAGGAAGAAGAAGGAGGAAGGAGGAGGAGGAAGGAGGAGGAGGAAGAAAGAAGAAAGAAAAAAAAAAAAAGAAGAAAGAAAAAAGAAGAAAGAAGAAGAAGAAGAAGAAGAAGAAGAAGAAGAAGAAGAAGAAGAAGAAGAAGAAGAAGAAGAAGAAGAAGAAGAAGAAGAAGAAGAAGAAGAAGAAGAAGAAGAAGAGAACTGATGAGCTCACCTCTCTTCCACTCTCCCCCTATCAGCAAGTCCCTTGTTTGCCAATAAGCACTGCTTCTCTGCTTCTCCCTCCCTCAGTCTGAGCTCTGCTATACAGGGTCAGCTGCCAAATGCATGTACATACAATGCTTGCATCGAGAAATATATATATATATAATTAAATTTAATGACGTTGTATTGAATACAGAGCTACATACATTTGTGTCTTATATCTTATCTAGGGGGAGTTCAGCTTCAATGATCTAATGGCAGCATTAGAGGTTTAACCACTTCTGACATTTCTCTCCTACATGTAAAAATCATCGGGCCAGATTCTCGTACATCCGCGTAAAATTATGCGGGCGTAACGTATCTGATTTACGTTACTCCTCCGCAACTTACACGGGCAAGTGCTGTATTCTCAAAGCACTTGCTCCCAGTAGTTGCGGCGGCGTAACGTAAATCGGCCGGCGTAAGCCCGCCTAATTCAAATTTGGATCAGGGGGGGCGTGTTTTATGTAAATTTACTGTGACTCGACGTGATTGACGTTTTTCCCGAACGGCGCATGCGCCGTCTGTGGAATTTCCCAGTGTGCATTGCTCCAAAGTACGCCGCAAGGACGTCATTGGTTTCGACGTGAACGTAAACGACGTCCAGCCCCATTCACCGACGACTTACGCAAACGACGTAACTTTTTCAAATTTCAACGCGGGAACGACGGCCATACTTAACATTGTTACGCCACCATATAGCAGGGGAAACTATACGCCGGGAAAAGCCTAACGTAAACGGCGTAACTTTACTGCGTCGCCCGGGCGTATGTTCGGGAATTTGCGTATCTACCTAATTTGCATACTCGACGCGGAATTCAACGGAAGCGCTACCTAGCGGCCAGCGTAAATATGCATTTACGATACGACGGTGTAACACAGTTACGCCTGTCGGATCTAAGCGAAATCTATGCGTAACTGATTCTAAGAATCAGGCGCATAGATACGACCGCGCAACTTAGAGATACGACGGCGTATCTGGAGATACGCCGTCGTATCTCGTTTAAGAATCTGGCCCATAATTTTTTGCTAGAAACTTACCTAGAACCCCCAAAAATGATATATGTTTTTTTTTAGCAGAGACCAAAGAGAATACAATGGCTTCTGCGTGCGAGCACACAGGGACAGGGGCACTTTAATAAAAAATGTAAAAAAAAAATTATTGTTAATTTTACTTAAAAAAATTTACACTTAAAAAAAAAAAAAAAATGTGATCACTTTTATTCCTATTACAAGGAATGTAAACATCCCTTGCAATAGGAATATGACATGACAGGTCCTCTTTACAGTGAGATATTGGGGGGGGGGGGGGGGTGGGTCAATAAAACACCACATCTCACCACAAAGCTAAAATAAAAAAAACGATCCTGGCTTCCCAGCTGAGGCGGCGATGTTTTTTTTTAATGCAGAGGCCGGGCGTGACGTCATAACATTGCGCCCGGCCTCCGGCGATCATAGAGACTCCTGCGACCATCTGGTCCGCCGGAAATCTCTATGGCCAACATCCGGGGTCCGACGGCTCCGTTCTCCGACTCACCGATCGCAGCGGTGAGTCGGGAGAAGCACTGGAGGGAGGCGGGAGGGGGGACGTCCCCTTTTGCCGCCCGTAAGAACGATCGGCGGAACAGCCGCTAGGATCATTCTTATGGTGTAGGGAATCGCCGGCTGAAAATTACGATATCGGAATGATGCCTGTAGCTGCACCCATCATTCAGATATCACACCACAAAGCCCAGGACGCCATATGACGGCCAGCTGACAGCGAGTGGTTAAATGTTTTTGTTGATGACTGTGTAGCAGATCAAACTGGGCTTTGTTTCCACCTATCAGTACTTAAGTTCAATAATCATTTAATCTCACAATAAATATACACTTACACAAGTAGGAGATGATACACAATATAACGAAGGCAATCGGCACAATGGATACATAAAGAGGCCATTTGGACGTCATTCCACAGGGACAGGGGCAGGAATCTGAAAACATACAGAAAGAATTATATGGCACTAAAATAACAGATTACAAATATATATATATAAAATTATAGAAACTGTTTTCATTGGTAAAACCGATCGTGTGTACACAGCATTATGCCCCGTACACACCATCACTTTATGTGATGAAAAAAAACGACACTTTCTGTGAAGTAAAAAATGACGTTTTTGAAACTTCAATTTTCAAAGACGAAGTTGCCTACACACCATCGTTTTTCTCACAATGTTCTTGCAAAGTGAGGTTACGTTCCACCACGTTTTACCATTGAAGTAGCTTCTGGGCATGCGTGGATGAAAAAACGTCTTAGAAAACGACGTTTTTTGCTACACACGGTCAATTTCTGTGAAGTAAAAAGTGCACTTTTGAAAAACGACACATAAAATTGAAGCATGCTTCAATTTTTTTTGGTCGTTTTTTACAAGACATAAAACGACGTTTTCCCCCACACACAGTCAATTAAAGTGACGTTTTTAAAAACGTCATTTTTTTTCATCACATAAAGTGATGGTGTGTACGCGGCATTAGAGTTAGAAGTTAGATTTAGGGTCAGGCCGCGTACACACGATCGGACTGATCGTGTGTACGCGGAAGGACCGCTGTCATCAGTTAACCGATGAAGCTGACTGATGGTCCATCGCGCGTACACACCATCAGTTAAAAAAACGATCGTGTCAGAACGCGGTGACGTAAAACACAGCGACGTGCTGAAAAAAACGAAGTTCAATGCTTCCAAGCATGCGTCGACTTGATTCTGAGCATGCGCGGGTTTTTGACCGATGGTTTTCCATACTAACGATCGGTTTTGACCTATCGTTTTTTTTTGACAGAAGGTTAACTGACCGATGGGGCCCACACACGATCGGTTTGGACCGATGAAAAGGTCCTTCAGTCAGTTTTCATCATGTTTGGACCGATCGTGCGTACGCGGCCTTAGAGTTAGGGGCTGGCCTCAGATAAAGAGTTAGGGCCAGATTCAGAGACAGTTACGCCGTCGTAACTCTGAATCTACGCCGTCGCAAATTTAAGCGTATTCTGGAAACCAGATACGCTTAAATTAGGCTAAGATACATGCGGCGTAAGTCTCCTACGCCGTCGTATCTTAGGGTGCATATTTACGCTGGCCGCTGGGTGGCGCTTCCGTTGAGTTTGGCGTAGAATATGCAAATGACTAGATACGCCGATTCAGAAAAGTACCTGCGTCCGGCGCATTTTTTACGTTGTTTACGTAAGTCTTTTTCCAACGTAAAGTTAGTCGAACAAATAGCTGGCCTAGCCAATGTTAAGTATGGCTGTCCTTCCCGCGTCGAAATTTGAATTTTTTTACGTTGTTTGTGTAAGTCGTCAGTGAATGGGGCTGGACGTAATTTACGTTCACGTCGAAACCAATACGTCCTTGCGGCGTACTTTGGAGCAATGCACACTGGGATATGTCCATGGACATATGTCAATCACGTCAGGGTTAAGGGTTAGAGTTAGTAGTTAGGTTTAGGGTTAGATTTAGGAGTTGGCTCATGTAAAGGGTTGGAGTTAGAAGTTAGGTGTAGGGTTAGATTTAGTGGATGGGTCGGGAAAAGGGTGGTAAGGCTGCGTACACATGATAGGATCGCCAGAGGAGAACAGTCTGAAGGACCGTTTTCATCAGTCCAAACCGATCGTGTGTGGGCCCCATAGGTTATTTAACCTTCGATCAAAAAAATGAGAACTTTAAAATCGAACCGATGGACGCCTAACTGATAGGTCAAAACCGATCGCTTGTATGGAAAAGCATCGGTTAAAAACTTGCACATGCTCACAATCAAGTCGACGCATGCTTGGAAGCATCGAACTTCGTTTTTTTAGCACGTCGTCGTGTTTTACGTCACCGCGTTCTGACACGATCGGTTATTTAACCAATGGTGTGTGGGCATGACGGACCATCAGTCGGCTTCATCGGTTAACTTAAGACAACGGTCCTTCAGACCGTTTTCATCGGATGGACTGATCGTGTGTACAAGGCCTTAGAGTTAGAAGTTAGGCTAGGTTTAAAATTAGAAGTCAAGTCTAGGGTTAGATTTAGGGGTTAGCCTCAGGTTAAGGCTCATGCCTCGTACACACGATCGGAATTTCCGATGAAAAAAGTCCGACTGACTTTTTCCATTGGAAATTCCGACCATGTGTATGCCCATCTGAGTTTTTCCATCGGATATTCTGAGGAATTCCATTGGAGTTTACATAGAGAACATGTTCTCTTTTCATCCGATGGAATTCCGTCTGAATTCCGATGTGAGTTTGGTCAGGCAAAAGACCGATCGAAGTGTACTGGGCTTTAGAGTCAGATTCAGTTTAGGGTTTGAATTAGGGGTTGGGCTCAGATTAAGGGTTAGAGTTGGAAATTAATATCTACAGATCAAGATTTTTTTATGCCATGTATACAAGGTAGAGATCATCTTTGTGACATAGAAAAAATTTAAATAAAATACTTGCGCTGTAGAGTGTGGGACAAAGAGTGAAACTGGGTGATAACGTTTACAAAGTAGCTAGTGAGGATAATATTATAAAGCATATATAGCAATGAAAATAACACAAGGACAGTCCTTAGTAAAAATCTGCACTCTGAAAAAGTCCAGATCCGGCACAATCCTGCCGTGTATTGGTGTATTCCAACAGAGGTAAATCCTGATCTCCAACGGTGCAGGTGTTGTGTAAAAATGATAATACAAAAAATACACTTTAAGAGAAGAAGCACGGAAAAAAGTTCTAAAAGAAATATATATAAGACCCTTGGATCCGGAGTATAGGTGGAATAGAATAGTTGAGCCAACACCAAAGTCACATGTATACACCTCTGGTGAACCCAGCTGCTCACCTCAAATTGACCGCAATGTGTCTAGATCAACCTGGTCTAGATGGTTATAGTCCACAAATAGGTAGCACACATAAATCTCCGTCCGATGTTTAACATGAAAAAAACAAAGTAAAAAGACAAAAAAAAAAAAAAAAAAAAGGCTGATGGTGAAATACCGTCACAAAAAGGGGTTGGTAATTGGGATCTTGGCGAGTGGGAGTGCACTCACATGTAGGTGAGAGATCTCAGGCTCATATCCACGAGCACCGAACTCGTCAGTCCCTCTATCTTTCCTCTGCTCTTTCTGCTAGATCTCAGGGTTCAGGTGCTGGCTGTTTTAGTCTCCCCAAGATTTCACAGTGTGTGGGGATGTCTCAGCTGGTGTGGGCTTGTGATGACTCCTATCCCTCTCTCAATAGCTCAGATGGAGCGCTCAGATGGCGTGATGATGGGGAAGAGGTGAAAAAACATACCCATAGTATAGCCCAGTCAGCAATATAAACAGGTTTATTAAAAACAAAATTAAAAACTCACATAAAAATTCAGGAACTCTGCAACAATCCTTACGAGTGGCGAACTCGTGTGTCCGTGATGAAGTCACGTGACTGTGACGATACGCGTCGGGATTGGTAGGCAGGACACACTCCAGCATCTGACGAACGGACACACGAGTTCGCCACTCGTAAGGATTGTTGCAGAGTTCCTGAATTTTTATGTGAGTTTTTAATTTTGTTTTTAATAAACCTGTTTAAATTGCTGACTGGGCTATACTATGGGTATGTTTTTTCACCTCTTCCCCATCATCACGCCATCTGAGCGCTCCATCTGAGCTATTGAGAGAGGGATAGGAGTCATCACAAGCCCACACCAGCTGAGACATCCCCACACACTGTGAAATCTTGGGGAGACTAAAACAGCCAGCACCTGAACCCTGAGATCTAGCAGAAAGAGCAGAGGAAAGATAGAGGGACTGACGAGTTCGGTGCTCGTGGATATGAGCCTGAGATCTCTCACCTACATGTGAGTGCACTCCCACTCGCCAAGATCCCAATTACCAACCCCTTTTTGTGACGGTATTTCACCATCAGCCTTTTTTTTTTGTCTTTTTACTTTGTTTTTTTCATGTTAAACATCGGACGGAGATTTATGTGTGCTACCTATTTGTGGACTATAACCATCTAGACCAGGTTGATCTAGACACATTGCGGTCAATTTGAGGTGAGCAGCTGGGTTCACCAGAGGTGTATACATGTGACTTTGGTGTTGGCTCAACTATTCTATTCCACCTATACTCCGGATCCAAGGGTCTTATATATATTTCTTTTAGAACTTTTTTCCGTGCTTCTTCTCTTAAAGTGTATTTTTTGTATTATCATTTTTACACAACACCTGCACCGTTGGAGATCAGGATTTACCTCTGTTGGAATACACCAATACACGGCAGGATTGTGCCGGATCTGGACTTTTTCAGAGTGCAGATTTTTACTAAGGACTGTCCTTGTGTTATTTTCATTGCTATATATGCTTTATAATATTATCCTCACTAGCTACTTTGTAAACGTTATCACCCAGTTTCACTCTTTGTCCCACACTCTACAGCGCAAGTATTTTATTTAAATTTTTTCTGTTTCACTTTAGTCTATCGAGGTAGACCTTTATATTTGCAGCAGTATTTTCAGTTTGTTCCCCTCCCCTTCACTTTTCAGACAGCGCAGGAGTTCACCTTATCCATCTTTGTGACATATCGCATTTTGAATGTTTATGTAAAAATGACCCCCACTCAAAAGGTCTCATATCAATATTATATAGTCACCTGAATACTTTGCCTAAGGGCCCTTTCACACGGAGCGGATCCGTATTGATCCGCCCCGTGTGTGTTTCCGTCGGCTCAGCGGGGATCCTCCGTAAATCGGCGGACAGGGCGGTCCCCGCACACTGTGCAGAGACCGCCCTGTCTTTGCTCTGCTCTCCCTTATGGGGAATCGGATGAATACAGACCGGGGGCCAGATTCACAAAGAGATACGACGGTGTATTATCTACAGATATCTACAGATACACCATCGTATCTCTGACGTAAACTGGTCCTATCTATGCGCCTGATTCATAGAATTACGCATAGATAGGGCTTAGATGCGACAGTGTTACAATGTGTTACACTGTCGGATCTTTTTTTCAATTTAAAAATGGCGCCGGGGGGCGTTCCTGCTGATTTACAATAAATAATATAAATCAGCGAGATACGCAAATTCACGAACGTACGCGGACCCGTCGCAGTCTTCTTACGTCGTTTTCTGTAGCGGTTTTCCGTCGTATACTTACCCCTTCTTTTATCAGGCGCAGCCAATGTTAAGTATAGCCGGCGTTCCCGCGTCGAATTTGAATTTTCCTACGTCGTTTGCGTACGCCGATTCACAAACACGCGCGTCGCAAGTCCCGCTCACGTCGCAACCAGTGACGTCAGTGGGAGCAATGCAAGCCGGGAAATTCCCCGGACGGCGCATGCGCATTTAAATCGGCGCGGGAACGCACCTGATTTAAATATGACACTCCCCTAGCCGCGGAATTTGAGTTCCGCCGGGGGATTTAGGATCCGCCGTCGCAAGTTTGGAGGTAAGTGGTTTGTGAATTAGCCACTTGCCTCCTAAACTTGCGGGAGCGGATCTTAATTCACGTAGATCGAGCGGATCTATAGATCCGCTGAGCTACGTGAATCTGGCCCCGGGTGTCCATATTCATCCGATCCGTTCCGCCAGACGGAAGAAAAATAGGGTTTTCTTCCGTCTGAAAAAGCGGAACTTTGCGAACGCGGATCGTTACGGACGTTAGCGGATGCATCATCCGCTAACGTCTGCAATCCCATAGGGATACATTACAAGTCCGTAAACGGACTTGTAATAAACGGTCCGTTCGTCCGCCCGTGTGAAAGGGCCCTAATACAAAAACACCCTCCTATGTGGAAAAACGGGAGAGTGATCTTTGTTTTCACATGCATTCATCCAAATGGGACAAAATCAGTCTGACACCCTGCATCTCCGATCTCGGTAAAGAGCCTCCGGCGGAGACTCTTTACCACGTGATCAGTTGTGTCCAACCACGGCTGATCACGATGTAAACAGGAAGAGCCGTTGATCGGCTCTTCCTCACTCGTGTCTGACAGACGCGAGTAGAGGAGAGCCGATCGGCGGCTCTCCTGACAGGGGGGGTTCACGCTGATTGTTTATCAGCGCAGCCCCCCCCTTTGGATGCCAACACTGGACCACCAGGGAGTGCCCCCCGGTGCTCAATAGAGCAAAAAAAAAAAAAAACAACACCAAAAAAAAAACACAATCGATGCCAATCAGTGCCCACAAATGGGCACTAACTGGCAACATGGGCACTGGCTGGAATGATGCCCAGCAATGCCATCAGTGCCACCCCTAAGTGTCCATCAGTGCCACCCAGTGTCCATCAGTGCCACCTCTTAGTGTCCATCTATGCCCAGTGCCCACCTATCAGTGCCCATCTGTGCCACCCATAAGTGCCACCCATGAGTGCCCACATAGGTGTGCGCAGCCTATTACATTAGGGTGTGCACCCCAAAGCTCAAATACACATGCGTGTGTATATATATATATATATTTATGGCAGTAGGGCAATGGACGTGTCAGTAGAACAGTGGATAGTGTCAGTGGGCAGGGACTGTTGTCAGTAGTTTATTTTTATTTATTTTTTATTATTACTTTTTACAATTTTATTTTTTTATATGTTTTTACAATATTTTATTATTTTGTTTAACAATTTTTTATGAGCACCATTGTGGGGCTTTGGTGAGATATCAGGGGCCTAAACAGACCCCTGATATCTCACTTTTGAGACAGAGAAAGGGCCTGAGGACAGAAATTCCTATGTCCCTTTCTCTGCAGCCAAGCAGCAGGGGGAATCTGTGCAGCACAGGGTAATTAGGGTGTGCATGGGCACCCTGTGCCCATCAGTGCCGCCAAAGAGTGCCCAGTGCCGCCTATGAGTGTCCATCCGTGCCGCCTATGAATGCCTATCAGTGCAGCATACCAGTGCCGCCTATCAGTGCCCATCAGTGCCACCTATCAGTGCCACCTCATCGGCGCCCATCAGTGCCACCTCATCGGTGCCCATCAGTGCCCATAATTGAAGAAGAAAACTTACTTATTTACAAAAAAAAATTAACAGAAAAAAATAAAAACGTATTTTTTTCAAAAATGTTGATCTTTTTTTAGTTGTTTAAATAAAAATCGCAGAGGTGATCAAATACCACCAAAAGAAAGCTCTATTTGTGGCAACAAAATGATAAAAATTTCATTTGGGTACAGTGTAGCACGACCACGCAATTGTCATTCAAACTGCGACAGTGCTGAAAGCTGAAAATTGGCCTGGGCAGGAAGGTGCGTAAGTGCCCCCCCGGTATGGAAGCGGTTAAATAACATATAGCTTACTTAAAAACGGCTCTCCATGTTAGTCTATGGCCTCATGCCCACCATGACGTTTTTGGACTGTAGATGGCTGAGCCGTTTTTAAGCTGCAAAAAAAAAAAAACAGGACCAGTGCGTTCTGAAGCTCCAGAGTAGAGTTGTAAAAACGCCAGACGTTAAAAAACTCTCAAAAACGCTCAAAAACGCTACCGCTGCGTTTTTGAGCTCCAGCTCAAAAAAAATAAAAAATAAATAAGATAAAGGGTTAGAGTTAGTAGTTAGGTTTAGGGTTGAAATTAGGAGTTCTGCCGCGTACACACGATCGGTAGTGTTGCTCACGAATATTCGTATTGCGAATATTCGGCTCGAATATGGCATATTCGAGTATTCGCGAATATATCGAATTTCGCGGCCAATATTCGCTATTCCGAATATTCACATTTTTTCAATTTTATTTTTAAAACAGATCACATCCTAGTGATCTCCATAGACGTCTAAAAGCATTGCTGGTATGATTAGAGACCCTGGGCCGAGTAGCTGAAGCGATCATTTTATATTGCCGAACATTCGCAATGCGAATATTCGGCAATAGGAATATTGCGCGATTATTTTCTCCGCCCTTCTTTTGCATCAGAGTTCTCCTACCACAGTTGTTAAAATTTCGCTATCATTTTCGCATCCGCATTAGCGAAATTTCGCAATATTGTTTTTTGGATAAAATGTCACGAATATTTGATTTCAGAATATTAGCGAATACTTTCTCCGCCCTTCTTTTGCATCGGAGCCAATCAGAGTTCTCCTACCACAGTTGTCGAAATTCCGCAATCAATTTCGCATTCGCATTTGCGAAATTTCGATAATATATCACGAGTATTCGATTTCAGCATGAGCCAATCAGAGTTCTCCTACCGCACTTGTCGAAATTTCGCAATTATTATCGCATTCGCAAAAATTTCATTTGGATAAAATATCACGAATATTCGATTTTAGCGAATATATCTCGAATATTCGGCTATATATTCGTGATATATCGCGAAATCGAATATGGCGTATTCTGCTCAACACTAACGATCGGTCAATTCGATGAGAACGGTCCGATGGACCGTTTTCATCAGACCAAACCGATCGCGTGTGGCCCCCATCGGTTATTTATCCATCGGTTAAAAAATTTGAAACTTCTTTTAAAATTCAACCGATGGATTCCTAACCGATAGGAAAAAAAAACGATCGTCTGTGGGCACGACCATCGGATAAAAAAATCCGCGCATGCTCAGAATCAAGTCGACGCATGCTCGGAAGCATTGAACTTCGTTTTTTTCAGCACGTCGTTGTGTTTTACGTCACCGCGTTCTGACACGATCATTTTTTTAACTGATGATGTGTACCCTGTGACAAGGGTCCTTCGGTCCGTTCTCATCGGATGGACCGATCGTGTGTACGCGGCTTTGGTGTCCTATTAAAAGCCAGCAGGTGCAGTGTGTGTAGCTGCTGGGTTTTAATTTTTGGACAGACCTCCGCTTTAAGTAAAGGGTTATAGTTAGGAGTTCGGTTTAACGTTGTAATTAGGGGCTGTTCTTAAAGTAGAACTGTATGCAGAACTTTTTTTTTTTTTTTCATTTTGAATAGAGTAAGGGAGAGTTATAGCCCATCAGATTTTTTTTTTCCGCCTATTGCAGAGATTTTCCTTCACTTCCTGTCCCATAACCAAACAGGAAGTGAGAGGAAATCCCTGCAAATTAAGGGAATTCCTTGGGGAGCCCTAGGTCATTAGATCCCAAACTTTGGGTGGGGGGGGTATATCTGCATCTATTCTCCGGGAAGACGGTAAAATAATAACATTTTGGGCCATGCTGTTGAGGGGGAGAGGAAAGTTTAGGGGTTAACCACTTAAAGCGGTGGTTCACCCTCAATAACAACATTCTAGCATTAAATTAAGCATAGTAGCACGAGCTACATGTAGTATGCCTTTATTTATTTTTTTGCCCCGTACTCACAGTTTAATCCTATAGTGAAGATTCAGACTCCCCGCGGGGAATGGGCGTTCCTATGGAGAGGGAAGATGATTGACGGCCGGCTATGGCGCGTCACGCTCCCCGAAGATAGCCGGAGTAGGTCTCGGCTCTTCACGGCGCTATACGGCGCCTGCGCACAGACTAGGCGCAGGCGCCGTGAAGAGCCAAGGCCTATTTCGGCCATTTCCGGAGAAGCTTGACGCGCCATAGCCGGCCGTCAATCATCTTCCCTATGCATAGGAACGCCCATTCCCCGCGGTGAGTCTGAATCTTCACTATAGGATTACACAGTGAGTACGGGGCTAAAAAAAATAATAAAGGCATACTGTAGCTCGCGCTACTATGCTTAATTTAATGCTAGACAAAAAAAAAAATTATAGGGTGAACCCCCTCTTTAAGACCCGGATTTTTAGGCAGCTAAAGGTCCTGGCCAGTTTTTGCGATTCGGCACTGTGTCACTTTAACTGACAATTGCGCGGTCGTGCGACGTGGCTCCCAAACAAAGTTGGCGTCCTTTTTTCCCCGCAAATAGAGCTTTCTTTTGGTGGTATTTGATCACCTCTGCGGTTTTTATTTTTTGCGCTATAAACAAAAATAGAGCGACAATTTTGAAAAAAATGCAATATTTTTTACTTTTTGCTATAATAAATATCCCCCAAAAATATATAAAAAAACGTTTTTTTCCTCAGTTTAGACCGATACGTATTCTTCTACCTATTTTTGGTAAAAAAAAATCGCAATAAGCGTTTATCGATTGGTTTGCGCAAAATTTATAGCGTTTACAAAATAGGGGAAAGTTATTTTGCATTTTTATAAAAAAAAATTTGTTTTACTACTAATGGCGGCGATCGGCGATTTTTTTTCGTGACTGCGACATTATGGCGGAACACTTCGGACAGTTTTGACACATTTTTGGGACCATTGTCATTTTCACAGCAAAAAATGCATTAAAAATGCACTGTTTACTGTGAAAATGACAATTGCAGTTTGGGAGTTAACCACAGGGGGCACTGAAGGGGTTAAGTATGACCTCATTTGTGTTTAACTGTAGGGGGTGTGGCTGTAGGTGTGACGTCATTGATTGTGTTTCCCTATATTAGGGAACACACGATCAATGACAGCGCCACAGTGAAGAACGGGGAAGCTGTGTTTACACACACCTCTCCCCGTTCTTCAGCTCCGGGGACCGATCCCGGGACTCCAGCGGCAATCGGGTCCCGCGGTCACGGAGCTTCGGACCGGTTCACGGGCGCGCGCCCGCGAACCACAGCTGGGCACTTAAAGAGGACGTGCCTGTATGTGCTTGTGCCCAGCCGTGCCATTCTGCCGACGTAGGAGGCGGTCCTTAAGTGGTTAATTTAAGTCATGTCTGGACATATCCTTTTACATTTATCCCATGCTTTCATCCTACCAGACCTGTATAGAAAGGTCTATGTGGTAAGTGCAATGACATATTGCACACTAGGGATGAGCCGAACATCCCCTGGTTCGGTTCGCAGCAGAAAAAGCGAACAGGCAAAAACTTTGTGTGAACACACGAACACCGTTAAAGTCTATGGGACACGAACATGAAAAATTAAAAGTGCTAATTTTAAAGGCTAATATGCAAGTTTTTGTCATAAAAAGTGTTTGGGGACCCGGGTCCTGCCCCAGGGGACATGTATCAATGCAAAAGAAAGTTTAAAAAACTGACGTTTTTCCAGGAGTAGTGATTTTAATAATGCTAAAAGTGAAACAATAAAAGTGAAATATTCCTTTGAATTTCATACCTGGGGGGTGTCTATAGTATGCCTGTAAAGTAGCGCATTTTTTCTGCGTTGCATCAGAGGGGGGTGGGGTCGCCCGTACAAGTCATTGGATAACCCAGGCGTTTCCCCATTGCGTCAGAGGATGGCAGGGTCGCACTCGGTCCCCCCCTCTTTTCCCGCAGCCTGCTGGTTGCGTGCTCAGATAAGGGTCTGGTGCGGATTTTTGGGGGGAACCCCAAGCCATGTTTTTTGGGCGCGGGGCTGCCCTTAAAATCCACATCAGACCTGAAGGGCCTGGTCATGGAATTTGGGGCAAATTTTTTTTAAAATTTTGGTTCGGGGTCCCCCTTAATATTCATACCTGACCCAAAGGGCCTGGTAATGGACTAGGGGGGGAACCCATGCCGTTTTTTTTCAATTACTTTCATCTGTATTGCCGAGGACCTGACAATTCATTATAGCTGCAAGAAGTTTTGAATTACTTTTTTTCCTTTAGAAAAGTCATTTTGTGCAGAGACAGTTCTAAACATGGGGAAAATGCGCCACTTTACAGGCATACTATAGGCACCCCCCTCCCCAGGTGCGAAATTTTAAATAATATTTCACTTTTATTGTTCCACTTTAACTGCTTGCCGACCGCCCACCGTCGTTTTACGGCGGCAAGTCGGCTCTCCTGCGTGAGAGCAGGTAATATAACGTCGGCTCTCGAGCAGGCCACTAGGGGCGCGTGCGTGCCGCCCGCTCGCCCCCGACTACCGTGCACGTGCCCGGCGGGCACGATCGCCGCCGGGCACACGCGATCGCTCGTTACAGAGCGGGGACCGGGAGCTGTGTGTGTAAACACACAGCTCCTGGTCCTGTCAGGGGGAGAAAATGCTGATCTTCTGTTCATACAATGTATGAACAGCGATCAGTCATTTCCCCTAGTGAGGCAACCTGTAGGTGGGGATCTAACTGTAGGTTAGAACACACCCAGGGAACATACGTAACACCTTCCCCGCCCTCTAGTGTTAACCCCTTCACTGCCAGTGGCATTTTTATAGTAATCCAATGCATTTTTATAGCACTGATCGCTATAAAAATGCCACTGGTCCCAAAAATGTGTCAAAAGTGTCCGAAGTGTCCGCCATAATGTCGCAGTACCGAAAAAAAAATCGCTGATCGCCGCCATTACTAGTAAAAAAAAATATTAATAACAATGCCATAAAAATACCCCCTATTTTTTAAACGCTATAACTTTTGCGCAAACCAATCAATAAACGCTTATTGCGATTTTTTTTTTACAAAAAATATGTAGAAGAATACGTATCGTCCTAAACTGAGGAAAAAATATGTTTTTTTATATATATTTTTGGGGGATATTTATTACAGCAAAAAGTAAAAAATATTATTTTTTTTTCAAATTTGTCGCTCTATTTTTGTTTATAGCGCAAAAAATAAAAACCGCAGAGGTGATCAAATACCACCAAAATAAAGCTCTATTTGTGGGAAAAAAGGACGTCAATTTTGTTTGGACGACCGCGCAATTGTCAGTTAAAGCGACGCAGTGCCGAATCGCAAAAAGTGCTCTGGTCTTTGAGCAGCAATATGGTCCGGGGGTTAAGTGGTTAAGCATTATTAAAATCACTGCCTATTTTAAAACTTTTTCTTGCATTGATACATGTCCCCTGGGACAAGACCCGGGTCCCCAAATACTTTTTATGACAATAAATTGCATATTAGCCTTTAAAATTAGCACTTTTGATTTTTAAAGGGTGTTCCGCTGCTTTCGAATTTGCTGCGAAGACCCCAAATTGTTCGCCGTTGTGCGAACAGGCGAACACTTACGTTCGACTCGAACATCGGGCTTATCCCTAATAGTTTGTGGTTGGCCCTGTGTGCTCCTCACAGAGGCGCAACTAGAAACTTCAGGGCCCCGGTGCAAGAAATCATGAAGCCCCCCCCCCGAAAAAGCATAATTGTTATACTTTTTTGAGGGGTGTTGGGGGTGTCATCAGTGGTGGTGGTGTTGAAGAGGGTGACAGCGGTGGTGTTGGGGGGTGTGGCAGCGGCTGTGTTGATGGGGGGTGGTAGTGATAGTGTTGAAAGGGGATGGCAGTGGTGGTGTTGAGAGGGGGTGGCAGTGTTGTGTTGAGAGGGGGTGGCAGTGGTAGAGTTAAGAGGGGGTGACAGTGGTGGTGGTATTGAGGGGAGGTGTCAGAGGTGATAGTGTTGAGGAGGGGTGGCAGCGGTGGTGTTATAGGGGGTGGTAGCGGTGGTGTTATGGGGGGTGTGTTGATGGGGGGTGGTAGTGATAGTGTTGAAAGGGGATGGCAGTGGTGGTGTTGAGAGGGGGTGGCAGTGGTGGTGTTGAGAGGGGGTGACAGTGGTGGTGGTATTGAGGGGAGGTGTCAGAAGTGATAGTGTTGAGGAGGGGTGGCAGCTGTGGTGTTATAGGGGGTGGCAGCGGTGGTGTTATGGGGGGTGGCAGCGGTGGTGTTATGGGGGGTGGCAGCGGTGGTGTTGGGGGGGTGTGGCAGCGGCTGTGTTGATGGGGGGTGGTAGTGATAGTGTTGAAAGGGGATGGCAGTGGTGGTGTTAAGAGGGGGTGGCAGTGGTAGAGTTAAGAGGGGGTGACAGTGGTGGTGGTATTGAGGGGAGGTGTCAGAGGTGATAGTGTTGAGGAGGGGTGGCAGCTGTGGTGTTATAGGGGGTGGCAGCGGTGGTGTTATGGGGGGGGGGTGGCAGCGGTGGTGCTATGGGGGGTGGCAGCGGTGGTGTTATAGGGGGTGGCAGCGGTGGTGTTATGGGGGGGTGGCAGCGGTGGTGTTATGGGGGTGGCAGCGGTGGTGTTATGGGGGGTGGCAGCTGTGGTGTTATAGGGGGTGGCAGCGGTGGTGTTATGGGGGGGTGGCAGCGGTGGTGCTATGGGGGGTGGCAGCGGTGGTGTTATAGGGGGTGGCAGCGGTGGTGTTATGGGGGGGTGGCAGCTGTGGTGTTATGGGGGGAGGCAGCGGTGGTGTTATGGGGGGTGGCAGCGTTATGGGGGGTGGCAGCGGTGGTGTTATGGGGGGTGGCAGCGGTGGTGTTATGGGGGGTGGCAGCGGTGGTGTTATAGGGGGTGGCAGCGGTGGTGTTATGGGGGGTGGCAGCTGTGGTGTTATGGGGGGTGGCAGCGGTGGTGTTATGGGGGGTGGCAGCGTTATGGGGGGTGGCAGCGGTGGTGTTATGGGGGGTGGCAGCGTTATGGGGGGTGGAATCGGTGGTGTTATGGGGGGTGGCAGCGGTGGTGTTATGGGGGGTGGCAGTGGTGGTGTTATGGGGGGGTGGCAGCGGTGGTGTTATAGGGGGTGGCAGCGGTGGTGTTATGGGGGGTGGCAGCGGTGGTGTTATAGGGGGTGGCAGCGGTGGTGTTATGGGGGGGTGGCAGCGGTGGTGTTATAGGGGGTGGCAGCGGTGGTGTTATGGGGGGTGGCAGCGGTGGTGTTATAGGGGGTGGCAGCGGTGGTGTTATGGGGGGTGGCAGCGGTGGTGTTATGGGGGGTGGCAGCGGTGGTGTTATAGGGGGTGGCAGCGGTGGTGTTATGAGGGGTGGCAGCGGTGGTGTTATGGGGGGTGGCAGCGGTGGTGTTTTAATGGGGGGTGGCAGCGGTGGTGTTATGGGGGGTGGCAGCAGTGGTGTTTTAATGGGGGGTGGCAGCGGTGGTGTTATGGGGGGTGGCAGCAGTGGTGGGGGATGGGATGATCAGTAAGAGGCAGAGGTGGTGGAGGTTGGAATCGATTGCACTGGCAATTTGTCTCTTACTTAGTTCAGGCAATTGATTCCTACTCAGAACTCTGTCACACGTGAGCCTAGGGATGCCTTTTCCTCATGGATTGCCAGCTCCTCCCTCTTCAGGTGATTGGTGTCATCTGGTCAGCTGACTTTCTTTTTCAGTGACCTCCCTCGCCTCCCCACATTCTCTCTGGATAGGGGCGGGGCGGGGCAGGGTGGTCCACGTCCACTGTCTCAGCTCTGCCTTCTCTCCCCTCATCCTCAACAGTATCAACGGACGAACCCCCCTCCTCCCGCGGCGGAGCTAACTGGCGGGCCGTTCACACTGGCAGACGGACGGGCGGGGTTCCGCGGCACCTCACACTGGCAGACAGATGAAGGGGGGTCTGCGGGCCCCCCTAAAGTAGCGGAACCGCGGGGCCCAGTCGCAATCGCGACTGCCGCGACCATGATAATTCCGCCACTGGCTCCTCACACGGTAATAGAAGACATTGATGGTCAATGAAGGAGGGCACACACCTGACCCCAACAGACAAACCCTTATATGGTCCCATCTAGGTAAATGATGAGTTATGATACAACGGAATCTTTTCTACTCACGGTGTAAGTAGAAGATCACTAAGACGGCAATACAGAACGTGGGAACTCCCAATACGCTGGAGATGCCTATGGCCACGGCACAAAAGACTTTCACGAAGAAGAAGGAGATCTTCTCACCTGAGACATGAACAAAAAACAACAAGCAGTTTTAAAAGTTACAAAAAAAGGAAATGCAAAAGTCGTTTTTTTTTAATTATGTAAATATTATTAGCTAGATTCAGAAAGGTTTACGCCGGCGTATCAGTACATACGCCGATGTAACTCTGAATCTACGCCGTCCTAAATTAGGCTAAGATACGAGCGGCGTAAGTCTCCTACGCCTCCTACGCCGTCGTATCTTAGGGTGCAATATTTAGGCTGGCCGCTAGGTGGCGCTTCCGTTGATTTTTGGCGTAGAATATGCAAATGCCTAGATACGCCGATTCACGAACGTACACGCGCCCGTCGCAGTAAAGATACGCCGTTTACGTAAGGCGTTTTCCGGCGTAAAGTTATTCCAACAAACAGCTGGCCTAGCCAATGTTAAGTATGGCCGTCGTTCCCGCTTCGAAATTTGAAAATGTTTACGTCGTTTGTAAGTCGTCCGTGAATGGGGCTGGACGTAATTTACGTTCACGTCGAAACCAATACGTCCTTGCGGCGTACTTTGGAGCAATGCACACTGGGATATGTACACGGACGGCGCATGCGCCGTTTGTAAAAAACATCAATCACGTCGGGTCACCACCATTTACATAAAACACGCCCCCCTCATCCTCATTTGAATTAGGCGCGCTTACGCAGGCCCCATTTTCGCTACGCCGCCGTAACTTAGGAGGCAAGTGCTTTGTGAATACAGCACTTGCCTCACTTACTTACGGCGGTGTAGCGTAAATACGATACGCTACGCCGCCGCAAAGATACACACAGCTACCTGAATCTAGCTATATGAATACTACAAAAAATAAAAAAAGTAAATAATATAAATTACATTTTTTTTTTCAAATGTGTATAAAAACAGTGCCTTGAAAAAGTATTCATACCCCTTGGAATTTTCCACATCTTGTCATGTTACAACCAAAAACGTAAATGTATTTTATTGGGATTTTATGTGATGGACCAACACAAAGTGGCACATAATTGTGAAGTGGAAGGAAAATGATAAATGGTTTTTATTTATTTTTTTACAAATAAATATGTGAAAAGTGTGTGGGGGGGGAGGGCATTTGTATTCAGCCCCCTTTTACTCTGATACCCCTAACTACAATCTAGTGGAACCAATTGCCTTCAGAAGTCGCATAATTCGTAAATAGAGTCCACCTGTGTGTCATTTCTTTTAAGTATAAACACAGCTGTTCTGTGAAGCCCTCAGAGGTTTGTTAGAGAACCTTAGTGAACAAACAGCATCATGAAGGCCAAGGGACACACCAGACAGGTCAGGGATAAAGCTGTGGAGAAGTATAAAGCAGGGTTAGATTATAAAAAAAATCTCCCAAGCTTTGAAGATCTCACGGAGCTTCTGTTTAATCCATCATCGGAAAATGGAAAGAGTATGGCACAACCGCAAACCTACCAAGACATGGCCGTCCACCTAAACTGACCGGGCCGGGCAAGGGGAGCATTCATCAGAGAAGCAGCCAAGAGGCCCATGGTAACTCTGGAGGAGCTGCAGAGATCCACAGCTCAGGTGGGAGAATCTGTCCACAGGACAACTATTAGTGGTCTCTCCACAAATCTGCCCTTTATGGAAGAGTGACAAGAAGAAAGACATTGGAGAAAGAAAGACACAAGAAGTGCCTTTTGCAGTTTGTGAGAAGCCATGTGGGGGAGGGGACACAGCAAACATGTGGGGGAGGGGACACAGCAAACATGTGGGGGAGGGGACACAGCAAACATGTGGAAGAAGGTGCTCTGGTCACATGACACCAAAATTCAACTTTTTGGCCTAAAAGCAAAACGCTATGTGTGGGGGAAAACATAACACTGCACATCACCCTGAACACACCATCCCCACTGTGAAACACGGAGGTGGCAACATCATGTGGTGGGGATGTTTTCTTCAGCAGGGACAGGGAAGCTGGTCAGAGTTGATGGGAAGATGGATGGAGCCAAATACAGGGCAATCTTAGAAGAAAACCTGTTAGAGTCTGCAAAAGACCCTAAACATACAGCCAGAGCTACAATGGAATGGTTTAGATCAAAGCCTATTCATGTGTTAGAATGGCCCAGTCACAGTCCAGACCTAAATCCCATTGAGAATCTGTGGCAAGACCTGAAAATTGCTGATCACAGACGCTCTCCATCCAATCTGACAGAGCTTGAGATTTTGCAAAGAAGAATGAGGGAACAATGTCCCTCTCTAGAAGACTCTCTAGAAGCGTGATTCGTCACTCCAGAGAACATATCTCCACTGCTTTAGAGTCCGGTGGCGGTGTGCTTTACACCACGGCATCCGACGCTTTGCATTGCACTTGGTGATGTAAGGCTTGGCTGCAGCTGCTCGGCCAAGGAAACCCTTCCATGATGCTCTCCACATACTGTTGTTGTGAATACCTGATGTAAAGGAGTGAGTGAGCAACTTATATAGCGCAACACATGCGAACTGAATCGCCTCTGGGTGCTGTGATGGGGACATCTAATGTAAGGGGGCACTGTGATAAGGGGGGCACAAGTTGTAAGGGGCACTGTGATGGGGGCACAAGATGTAAGGAGCACTCAGATGGGCACAAGATGCAAGGGGGCACTCAGATGGGCACAAGATGTAGGGGGGCACTCTCATGGGGGAACGAGATGTAGGGGGGCACTCAGATGGGCACGAGATGTAGGGGGGCACTCTCATGGGGGAACAAGATGTAAGGGGGCACTCAGATGGGCACGAGATGTAGGGGGCACTCAGATGGGGGAAGAAAGGGGCACTCTGATGGGGGTACAAGATGTAAGGGGGCACTCTAATGGGGGCACAAGATGTAAGGGGCACTTTAGATGGACACAAGATGTAAGGGGGCACTGTAATGGGGGCACAAGATGTAAGTGGCACTGTGATGGGGGCACAAGATGTAAGGTGCACTTTAGATGGGCACAAGATGTAAGGGGGCACTTAGATGGGCACAAGATGTAAGGGGGCACTTAGATGGGCACAAGGATGTAACGGGGCACAAGATGTAAGGGGTACTCTGATGGGGGCACAAGATGTAAGAAGCACTTTAGATGGGCACAAGATGTAAGGGTGGGAACTTAGATAGGCACAAGATGTAAGGGGGCACTTAGATGGGCACAAGATGTAAGGGGGCACTTAGATGGGCACAAGATGTAAGGGGGCACTTCAGATGGGCACATGATGTAAGGGGGCACTGTAATGGGGGAAAAAGATGTAAGGAGCACTTTAGATGGGCACAATATGTAAGGGGGCACTTATATGGGCACAAGATGTAAGGGGACACTCTGATGGGGGCACAAGATGTAAGGGGGTACTCTAATGGGGGCACAAGATGTAAGAAGCACTTTAGATGGGCACAAGATGTAAGGGGGCACTTCAGGTGGGCACAAAAGATGTAAGGAGCACTTTAGATGGGCACAAGATGTAAGGGGGCACTTTAGATGGGCACAAGATGTAAGGGGGCACTGTAATGGGGGAAAAAGATGTAAGGAGGCACTCCGATGGGCACAAAGGATGTAAGGGGGCACCTGATGTAAGTGGGCAATCTGACAGGATTACTTGATGTAAGGGGGCACTCTGATGGGGACACCTGATGCAAGGGGGCACTCTGATGGGGACACAAGATGAAAGGGGCACAACGATGGGGGCAAAGTCATAACACAAAATTGAGATTCTGAAATCGTCTGGAAGGAAATTTTAGCGACCGGACCCGTGGTATATAATGTTCGAGGGATTTTAACTTTTTTTTATAGCCAAAAGTGCAGATCTTAACATGTGTGCATAAAATGAAAAAAAAGAAATTGCCCTAGGGTGGAAATCGTTGGGTTACTCTATGATGTCTACTAGTTTAATTTAAATCACAAACAATAAAAAAAAAATCCCATTTGGATGGCGCACACAAAGGAAGAACAAGTGCATGAAGACTTACGTGTTTTCCTACAACGGTTTACCAACTGGATTATCCAGTGCATCGTCCGACACAAGAAGAAAAATGCCGGTATCACCCAACACCACCATGGGATTATACATCCTGAAACATAAAAACATATATATACACAATGATCAGGTTGTGTTGATCAACCAAACAATAAAATGTTAGGAAAAAATTAAAATGTCATTGGCCCAGATTCAGGTAGATCCGCGCAATATTTGCGTGGGCAAAGGGCAACGATTTTTGCTCTGTGCCCACGCAAATATTTCGATTTGCCCGCGATTCACGGAGCAGTAGCTCCGTAAATTGCGCGGGCGATATGCTAATTAGCCCGGCGTAAGGGCGCCTAATGTAAATGATCCCGCCGGGGGCGGGAATCATTTAAATTAGGCGCGCTCCCGCGCCGAGCGAACAGCGCATGCTCCGTCGGGAAACTTTCCCGACGTGCATTGCGGCAAATGACGTCGCAAGGACGTCATTTGCTTCTAAGTGAACGTGAATGGCGTCCAGCGCCATTCACGAATCACTTACGTAAACGACGTGAAATTTAAATTTCACGAGCGGGAAGGGCGGCTATACTTTAGCATTGGCTGCCCCTACTATTAGCAGGAGCAACCTTGCGCTAAAGTCGCCGTACGGAAACTCCGTACCTTGCGTGCGCAGGGCCCGCGCAACTTTTGTGAATCGGTGGTAGTATGCAATTTGCATACTATACGCCGATCACAATGGCCGCGCCCCCTAGCGGCCAACGCAAGAATGCAGCCTGGGATGTGAAGGCATAAGGAGGCTTATGTCTGTCATATCCTAGGCTGCAGTCCGCGTAGCGATGTTCCTGAATCAGGGGCATTCGCTACGCGGGAGAAAAACAGCTATTGCGCCGCGCAACCTATGGTTGCGCGGGCGCAATAGCTTCTTGAATCTGGGCTATTGCCTACTTTAAAAAAAAAAAAAAGAATTTGACATCGCCACCTTTTTTACATGTCATCCATAAATTTGATAGCGTGTGTCATATGAGTCGGGATCGTTTCTCAGGCGCGCTGGTAAAAATAAGAAACAACGGGAGAGGGGGGGGGGGCGGGGCAACCCCACCCGCTGCTTCTGAAAGCGGTCCAGCGGCTAATTAGCTGCTAGCACTACTTTTAACGAGAAAGCCAATCAACAGCTGACAAGAAAAAAAGTACCGAGGTTTAGCTGACAGCTTCACCCATAACATATATGTTGCGGCTTGCGTGTGGTTTACCGGGGATATGGGCGAAGCCGTCAGTCCTAACCTCGGTACTTTGTGTATTGCAGTCGGCAAGTGGGCAATGTACAAAAAAAAAAAAAAAAATAAGTAAATTAAAACTAATAATATTGCAATTAAAAAAAAATAAAAAAAAAAACATACAAAAATGGCAGATATTTGTAACTTAAAAAAAACAACCAATAAGGGGTAAAACAATTTATATTACAACATTTTCAACTGTAAATGTAAAGAGAACCTGTCACCGAACCATTCATTTCAACAAAGTTCCCATGAGAATATATGCATTTAACATGCTCTAGGCCATGGATCTTCAAACTACGGCCCTCCAGTTGTTCAGGAACTACAATTCCCATCATGCCTAGTCATGTCTGTGAATGTCAGAGGTTTACAATGCCTCATGGGATGTGTAGTCCCGCAACAGCTGGAGGGCCGTAGTTTGAGGATCCCTGCTCTAGGGGTTATTTACTTGAACCGGAGAGTGCAAAATCTGGTGCAGTTCCACATAGGAACCAATCAGCGACCAGGTTTTATTGCCAAAGTTTAATTGAACAAGCTGATTGGTTAATATGCACGGCTGCACCAGATTCTAAGCGACCCAGTTTTAGTAAATCCCCTCCCCGTGTAGGAAGAAGCAGCAGCCTCTCTGAAGATTCGACATACCCCTTTGCTGTGTTACAAATACAGATCTCCACCCTGCTGATCGGAGAGCTCTAGCTCTGAATCAGTAGAGGGCATTTCAGACCTCTGCGGAGAGACCACTGTTTCCACACACATAGGTAGATTCACAAAGAGTTAGGCCGGCTTATCAGTAGATAAGTCGACCTAACTCTGAATCTACGCCGGCGTTTGTTTAAGCGTATGCTCAAACAGAGATACACTTAAACAAAGCTAAGATAGAACGGCGCAAGCCAGCCTATCTTAGCTTGCAATGTTTCTGATGGCCGCTAGATGGCGCTTCCATTGCGGCCGGCGTAGATTATGTAAATGAGGGGATACGCCGATTCACGAACGTACGCCAGGCCTACGCCGTCGAATTACGCGGTTTCCGTAAGGGATAGGCCGCCTAAAGTTATTCCACCTATGAAGTGGAATAACAATGTTAAAGTATGGCCGCCGTTCCCGCCGCGAGGTTCGAATTTTTTACGTCGTTTGCGCAAGTCGTCCGTGAATCGGGAGTTACGTCGTTTACGTCCACGTCTAAATCAATAGGCCCGTACGGCGTACTTAGTCGCAATGCGCACTGGGAAATGTAGTCGCCCGGCGCATGCGCAGTGTAAAAAAACATAAAAAAACGTGAGGTCAAGCCTCATTTCCATACAACACGCCCCCCTCCAAGTCATTTGAATTAGGCGCCCTTACGCCTGCTCGTTTGAGGCTACGCCGCCGTAGATTAGCAGGTAAGTGGTTTAAAAATCACTACTAGCCTAACTAATTTACGGCGGTGTAGCCTAAACAGGCTAGGCTAGGCCGTCCTAAAGTTAGGGCAATGTGTGTGAATCTACCCAAGAGAGCGTGGCTCTTTCTTCGCAGAGCGCTGTCAAGGAACAGGCTTTTCTACTCGGGCTGTGGCTGCTTCATAAAAGGAAATGAACTGAAAGTATTTTTCACGCCTTTTGTTTTGATGCACCTGGGTTGTATTTAGCTCATTTAAAGTGGATGTAAACCCGAAAACAACGAAAATATGAAATCAGTAAATTAGAAACAGCGAAAATACGAAAGAGTGAAAAAAACGAAAGCCATAGAAACAATGAAAATACCGAAACTAAGATTCAAAAATAACGAAAATCAAAATGAACGAAAACTCGAAATTATGAATATTAGGAAAACGGAAATCAAAACAACGAAAATACGTAATAACGGCAATTCAAATTCGTCAGTTCTGAAATATTTCTGGACGTTGGCCAATAAGCTCGTCCCTTCCCCTGAAGAGGTTGTTCCTTCCCCTGAAGAGGTTGTCCCTTCCCCCGAAGAGGTTGTCCCTTCCCCCGAAGAGGTTGTCCCTTCCCCTGAAGAGGTTGTCCCTTCCCCCGAAGAGGTTGTCCCTTCCCCCGAAGAGGTTGTACCTTCCCCTGAAGAGGTTGTCCCTTCCCCCGAAGAGGTTGTCCCTTCCCCCGAAGAGGTCGCCCCTTCCCCCGAAGAGGTTGTCCCTTCCCCCGAAGAGGTTGTCCCTTCCCCCGAAGAGGTCGCCCCTTCCCCCGAAGAGGTTGTCCCTTCCCCCGAAGAGGTTGTCCCTTCCCCCGAAGAGGTTGTTTCTTACTCCCTTGTGTGTTTTTCTGTTTTAGACTGCAGTGCATTCCATCCAGAGTCCAGATAGGGTGTGGTTGGGTAGGTGGCACTGTTTTGGTGGATTTGTTTGGTTGAAGTTGCGACTTTTGAGAGAGAAATTCTTTGTTTCTTAACCACTTCAGCCCCGGACCATATTGCTGGTCAAAGACCAGAGCACTTTTTTTGCGATTCGGCACTGTGTCGCTTTAACTGACAATTGCGCGGTCGTGCGACGTGGCTCCCAAACAAAATTGGCGTCCTTTTTTCCCCACAAATAGAGCTTTCTTTTGGTGGTATTTGATCACCTCTGCGGTTTTTAGTTTTTGCGCTATAATCAAAAATAGAGCGACAATTTTGAAAAAAATGAATATTTTTTACTTTTTGCTATAATAAATATCCCCCAAAAATATATATATATATATATATATATATATAAAAAAAATGTTTTTCCTCAGTTTAGGCCGATACGTATTCTTCTACATATTTTTCGTAAAAAAAAAAATCGCAATAAGCGTTTATTGATTGGTTTGCGCAAAAGTTATAGCGTTTACAAAATAGGGGGTAGTTTTGTGGCATTTTTATTAATATATATTTTTTACTAGTAACGGCGGCGATCAGCGATTTTTTTTTTCGGTACTGCGACATTATGTCGGACACTTCCGACACTTTTGACACATGTTTGGGACCATTGGCATTTTTATAGCGATCAGTGCTATAAAAATGCATTGGATTACTATAAAAATGCCACTGGCAGTGAAGGGGTTAACACTAGGGGGCTGGGAAGGGGTTAAGTATGTTCCCTGGGTGTGTTCTAACTGTAGGAGGGTGTGGCCTCACTAGGGGAAACACTGATCTTCTGTTTAAACACATAGCTCCCAGTCCTCGCTCTGTAACGAGCGATCGCGGGTGCCCGGCGGCAATCGCGCCCGCCGGACACGCGCACTGGAGTGGGGGCGAGCGGGGGGCGTCCGCAATTCCGCCACCGCACATCCCGCCCCAGTGTGAAAGGGGCATGAAGCACTTGGGTTTAGATACATAAATATCTACTGCTGTATAGAAGACTTCTAGCGACTCTCATGTGGTGACACTTCTCACAGCACCAAAAAAAGTGGCAACTTTCACTGGGGTCACCTCAAGACTTACCAAACACAGAGATGGCCACCGCAAGAGACTCCTTGATGAACCCCAGAAGATTGTCCGCCGTAGTGAGGACTTCGCTGCAGAGGCTGGGCGTTCCAGAGTCCTGGACCACTGAAACCAAAACATACGGTAATTATTTTTTTATGAAATACAGCTGCTGGAGAAATCTATAATATTGTTACATATTCCACAATTATCATACAATTTTATATATAGCTCTGACATATACCGCAGTGTTGTACAGAGAACACTGAGCCAGTCACATCAGTCTCTGCACCAGAGGAACTTTTCCACCAGGTGGTGCTGTTTTGCAAAGGTGCTGTTGGCTCAGTCTGCTGGATCTCAGCTAGAGGAAACATCAAGCCTGGGTCTGTCCTGCAGAGGAAGTGGTCTCGGTGATGAAGCAGCATGCTGAGGCATCTGGCTTAAAGCGGGAGTTCACCCATTTACTTATTTTTTGACCTTTTCCCCTTAGATTCCTGCTCGTTTTGTCTAGGGGAATCGGCTAGTTGTTTTAAAATATAATCCGTACTTACCCGTTTTCGAGATGCATCTTCTCCGTCGCTTCCGGGTATGGGTCTTCGGGAGCGGGCGTTCCTTCTTGATTGACAGTCTTCCGAGAGGCTTCCGACGGTCGCATCCATCGCGTCACTCGTAGCCGAAAGAAGCCGAACGTCGGTGCGGCTCTATACTGCGCCTGCGTACCGACGTTCGGCTTCTTTCGGAAAATCGTGACGCGATGGATGCGACCGTCGGAAGCCTCTCGGAAGACTGTCAATCAAGAAGGAACGCCCAGTCCCGCAGCCCATACCCGGAAGCGGCGGAGAAGATGCATCTCGTAAACGGGTAAGTATGGATCATATTTTAAAACAACTAGCGGATTCCCCTAGACAAAACGAGCATCCATCTGAGGCCCCATACACACGGGAGGATTTATCCGCGGATACGGTCCAGCGGACCGTTTCCGCGGATAAATCCTCTCGAGGATTTCAGCAGATTTTAATGCGATGGAGTGTACTCACCATCGCATTGAAATCCGCGCCGAAATCCTCTGGCGATGACGTGTCGCGCCGTCGCCGCGATTATGACGCGGCGACGGGCGCGACGCTGTCATATAAGGAATTCCACGCATGCGTTGAATCATTGCGACGCATGCGGGGGATCCCTTCGGACGGATGGATTCGGTGAGTCTGTACAGACCAGCGGATCCATCCGTTGGGATGGACTTCAGCAGATGGATATGTTGTGCATGTCAGCGAATATCCGATCTGCTGGAAATCCATCCCAGGGGAGAAATATCCGCGGAAACAGATCCGCTGGCGTGTACACACCATAGGATCTATCCGCTGAAACCCATTTGCTGGGATTTATCTGCGGATGGATTCTATGGTGTGTATGGGGCCTAAGGGGAAAAAGTGTTCTCTATGGGTGAACCCCCGCTTTAAAGATGAACCAGGATAAGAGTGAGGTTTTCTAGATGGGAGAGGAAGGCAAGGGCTTCGAGCTCCCAGACATCTTCCCAAAACCCCCGACAGGAAATTAAAGTTTTAGGCGTCAAATTTGATCCCCGTGATAATGGTCTCGCAAATTGGGTAAGCAGGCTACCAGATGCAGATGCCAAGGTTACCAGCTGAAAGGATTGAAAACTCTCTTAGGCTCCATTCACACCTAGGCGTTTTAACGCCTGAAGCCCGACGCTATTGCAGCCTGAAATACGCTGGATGGGTGATTTAACATTGTCCTCTATGGAGATGGTTCACATCTCCACACCGAACGTCGAAACGCCGTACGCCTGAAGCTCAAAACAAGTCCCTGACCCTTTTTTTCAGGCGGCTTCGGCGTTCGGCATAGCCGACAATGTGTAAATCACCCCTCCAGTGAAAACCTTGGTAAAAAACGCTGCGTTTTGTCGCGGCAAATCGCGGTACAAAACGCTGCAATTTGTCGCGGCAAATCGCGGTACAAAACGCTGCGGTTAGGTGTGAATGCAGCCTTACAGGTAAAGGATTGACCTGATTAAAACTTTCTTGATCCCGGTATTTCTGTATGTCAGCTTTGTTTGTGTTTTGCCAGCATCTCTCTATGCAAAGATCTACAGCTGTTTCTTTCAACTGTTATGGGGGAACAAATTGAAACGCGTTAAGAGGTCTGTAGCCTACCTTCCCAGGCGGATGGGTGGCCTAGGTATAGTATTCTTCTATCTGATGTTTTTGAAACATAATTTTGCCAACATGCTGGCAGAGGAACCACCTGGGTGGGTTGGTATTTTCCAGTCCTGGTTTAGGCCTTTCCTGCGAAGCTGGGAGAATGGTGGGCCATTGAAAAGCCTGAGGGTCCGACATGGTAAAGTCCCGGCTTATGTTGCTCCTTTCCTGAAAATGCTTCGGCAGTGGCGAGTGACGGTGGAGGAAATTAAGGCTCTTTCTAGGAAAGCCCTGGAGAGGAGGGTTATTGAATCTGCCTTTAGCGAGCCACTTGCCTTGAGGGATTGCCCAGGCCCTGGTATGAGGAAGGGTATGCGTTTGCTCAATCTAGAGAGAATCCCTTTAAAGTTTTGGGATTTGGCCTGGCGCTCGTTCCATGGCAGACTCTATGTGAAGGGCAACCTGAAGCATTGCTTTGCGGAGAACCGTGGCTGTCCAAGATTTGAGTGTGGAGGGATGGAGGAGACAATGGGCCACTTCTTGCTTCAGTGTCCCTTCATTATAGAAGTCTATAAGCGGGTGGGTGGAGCTCTGTGTATCCCTTTCCTTTCCCGCTTGAGTTATGCGGAGTGGTCGTACGGGATCTTTGAGACACATCGGGATTTTGATTTTGAGACACTTTTTTTCTAGTTGGCTTAATTGTCTGTTTCTTCACATGGAATGCACGGTGTCAGGTTTCCATTGGCTCAGACCAGAGTGATTAAAGGCAATTTAGCCTCTGTTCTAGCCATGGTTGTACTGGGAGTGATCCACCATCGATCTCCTGGGGGTGTTATTACCACCCCAGGCCAAGGGTGGCAGCAGTCAGGTCATGGTACATTGAGTGTCCCCATCAGCAACAAATTAGTGGGAGTGGTTACCCCGCTGTGCATGCTCAGGAGAGGTATTTAAGGGACAGACGACATTGGTGCGGCGTCCGTCCGTTCGCGCCTCGTGGCCCGCCTGCCCGGAGGTGCGTGTTGTGAATCCTGGCTCCGGGACGACGTTGGCTGCGGCTCCGGCTGTTGGGCCAAGTTGTCTGACTGGGGCCCGTACCGCAGAGGGGATCCTGTGCTGTCTGTCTCAAGGGAGGAAGCCACTTGATGAAGGAGACCAGGGGAGGACCTATCCTGGTAAGGACCATGCAAGAGACTGGTACCTTAGAAGGCCTGGAAGCTTCATCCAAGGATGCACCGTACACCAAGAGGCTTGACAGTGTCGCCTGTCGGGTCTAAAGGTTCTAGTGAGAAAAGCTAAAGAGATCTGAATCCTGTGGCAGGGGATTCCGGACCAACATATCTCACCGAGAAAGGAAGGTCTGTGGCAGAGACTGGACTTTATTCCGTGCGCCATCCCGGCTGCTAGGCCAGTGAGAGGGACCTATCCGGGGGAGCAATACCCACTCTGGCTAGAGTGGCGACGAGAACTGTTTGCTGGAAACAGGAGTGTTTTCCTTACTTTGTGACTGTGCACCTGAACCTACCTACACTTCCACCCCTTACTCCTCTTTTCTACTAAAGTTCTCCAAAATAAACCCAAAGAGAAAAGAGGTACATTGCGTGTGGACATTGAATTTCTTTGGACTCTCCTTTCACCCTGGACAGCGAGAATAGAGGCAACGTGCCACCGAAAATATAACCAGCAGCTCCGGCGGGGGTAGGGCTACATATGTAAATATGTTTTTATTATGTTTGTACTTCCCCTGAAAATGGCAACATTTTAAAAAAAATATCGATATTTTCCCCAAAATTTTAAGGAAATGAAAACTCCCAGTTTGGCTCTTTCCTATTGGCTTACCTTCATCTTTATTGCCATTCATTTGCCGAAACTGTCCCCGGTTGGACTTCCTGCATTTGGGTAAACATATCTCTAATAGGCTGTAGAGCATGGTCACGCCCCACTGAAGAAACAAGCCAATGGCAACGAGCACCATTTCCGTCTGCCAAGGTTTTACTGCGAAAGGAACACAATAAACAAAGTGTTACTTTTTGTCTCTTTTCGGTTTTATTCAGCTGCTCATCAAGGGATGAACTTCAAAATGTCTAATGTCACTTAACCACTTAAGACCCGGACCAAAATGCAGCTAAAGGACCAGGTCCTTTTTGCGATTCGGCACTGCGTCACTTTAACTGACAATTGCGCGGCCGTGAGACGTGGCTCCCAAACAAAATCGGCGTCCTTTTTTCCCCCACAAATAGAGATTTCTTTTGGTGGTATTTGATCACCTCTGCGGTTTTTATTTTTTGCGCTATAAACAAAAATAGAGCGACAATTTGGAAAAAAAAATTAATATATTTTACTTTTTGCTACAATAAATATCCCCCAAAAATATATAAAAAAACATTTTTTTTCCGTCAGTTTAGGCCGATATGTATTCTTCTACCTATTTTTGGTAAAAAAAAAAAAAATCGCAATAAGAGTTTATCGATTGGTTTGCGCAAAATTTATAGCGTTTACAAAATAGGGGATAGTTTTATTAATTTTTTTTTTACTACTAATGGCGGCGATCAGAGACTTTTTTCATGACTGCGACATTATGGCGGACACTTCGGACAATTTTGACACATTTTTGGGACCATTGTCATTTTCACAGCAAAAAATGCATTAAAAATGCATTGTTTACTGTGAAAATGACAATTGCAGTTTGGGAGTTAACCACAAGGGGGCGCTGTAGGGGTTATGTGTGACCTCATATGTGTTTCTAACTGTAGGGGGGTGTGGCTGTAGGTGTGACGTCATCGATTGTGATTCCCTATATAAAGGGATCACACGATCGATGACAGCGCCACAGTGAAGAACGGGGAAGCTGTGTTTACACACAGCTCTCCCCGTTCTTCATCTCCGGGGACCGATCGCGGGACTCCAGCGGCGATCGGGTCCGCGAGTCCCGCGGCCACAGAGCTTCAGACCGGGCCGCGGGTGCGCGCCTGGACATTATACAATAACGTTTAGGTACGTGATTGTGCCCAGCCGTGCCATTCTGCCAACGTATATCGGCGTTAGGCGGTCCTTAGGTGGTTAAAGGAACCTTCATTATAAAAAAAAAACAAATCCTAGGTAAGTCT